>NW_015114345.1:41487-44374 GCF_001443285.1 Poecilia latipinna | reverse complement strand
AGCAAAAAAAAAAATATGTCAAAAGAGTTTCGTCAAAAATATTTTTTTAAATTTTTTTTTTATTTTTTTTTTTTTTTTTTTTTTTTTTTTTTTTTTCTTTATTGTGCAAAAATTGCACTATAATTTTTCAAAGCCTGACAGAAATGAGATATCTTCTTTGGTATTATTAAAAAAAAATAATGCCATGAACAGTTAAATTATTGTAAATGTGAAGATTTTGTCTAAATCTTCATGCATTCTGAGAGCTCTCCAAAGCTAACTCCTGGCACCATCTCACCTTGGTAATGTCCGGAACGTTTTGGGGCTTCTTGGACGTGGCTGTGTGGCCCACTATCCCCATGTCGGTGGGGATCACGATCTCACTCTGCGGGTTCACCAGGTTGGCCTCGTACTTGGAGGTCGGGGTCACGTCGAAGAGGCAGGTTGCGAGTTCCGGGATTCCGTTTCTGGAGCGGCAGATGTAGTAGCTGACCCTGTCGGCCTGCAAGATGAGAGCGGTTCTCTGCAGCACCTTGTGGAGGTTCTTCTCGACGGCCGTCTGCTTCTGGAGCTCCTGGAGCAGGTCGAAGATGATGGCGGCCTCCTGCACCGAGTTAACATCCTTAAACGAGGCCGTGTCCTTGATGTCGAGAGGCTCGGAGAATGCGGCGCTCAGGGCCTCGGCACGCAACTTCTTGTCGAAGTACTCTTTGGCGAACTGCGGGTTGTTCTCCAAGTATTTCTCCACGCTGTCCTTATCTGCCATTTTTTTTTTGTACTTGATGTGTCCTCTTTGTGTGATCTCTCTCTCTTTTTTTTCTTTTTTTTACCAAAGCATCACTTGAAAAGAAACGGTGAAAGCTGAGACACAAGCTTGCTGTTTGAATGGGTCTAACAGCGTCCCTTTGAACGGACGTGCATCCTCCTCCGTGGACGCATCCCGTATCCACCGGCAGACAGTACAGGGGAGAGTGCAGCTTAGAGGCTGAAAGGATCAAATTGGCCACTAATTAACGTGACGTCAGGACGTTAAAACCCCTGCTTTAAGCATCCTTAACCTGCAAATCCCAACGCTGATCATTTCACGTGGGCCAATCCTACCAAGCCCATGAGGGAGAGTGAGATGTTGGCAGGTAAGATGCCTGAGCTGAACACCTGAGCTACAACCGGACAGATTGCTATCAACACCACTCTGACATGTGGAGAAAAGATAGACGAAGTGAGCAGAGAAAAAAAATAACATGCTGCAGACATGGTCTGCAGCATGTTTTAGGTTAAAATTCAAGTCCATGTTAAGGGTAGAATGTTATTGTCCAACAAATAGCTTTCTCCTCGAGGAAGCTTAAGCATCCTGTTATAGCAGAGGGGATTACAGGCCAGGAGGTCCCCACACCTTTTTACCTTTTACTATGAAGAAGACACCAATCCATAAAACCTTTTCATGGTTTGCCAGGTTGCAACTGCACATTATGGTTGATTTTATGGGGATTTAATGAAAGACCAAACAGAAAGCAGTGCTTAAATATGAAATGGGAGGGAAGCAAAACAGGATTATGATTTAATTTTTTTGCGGAAATAATGCGAAAAAACAAATCTGTTAATGCTTCAGAGGCTTCTTAAAGAGCATCAGAAAACAAATAGGCTAAGGAACACAAAAATAAAGTTTGTTTATAAATCTACAGTCCAGGCTTTGAAAAACTCATGAAGCACTGTTCAAATGGAAAGAGTTTAACACCACTGCAAATACATCAATAACTGACCAGTCACCAAATCTGACAGGCTGGGCAAATAGAGCGTTAAACACAAAAATCCAATGTTTGTTTTGTTAAAGGAAAACTGTTAGTCGTATACTCCAACAATCTGGTCTTAACAGGAAAGTGACAAGAAGAGCTACAGTAGAAATAGTTTTGACCAAAGAGTATGTGCCATAATGTCCCAGTCCAAGTCCAGACATAAATTGAATTGAGAATCTCTGGCAAAAAGTAAATATTGATGTATCAAATCTGAGCTTTACTTATTCAGAAAGTACTGACTGAGAGGATTCAAACAAATGTAAAAAAAAAATGAATAAATAAAATCTAAAGTCATGTGTGGGTCTTTTACATAAAACCTAACCAAAAAATCATTAATCTAAAACGATAATGTGATGAAATTCAAAAATCATCAACGACATTGGAACAACTAGAAAGTTTGCATAATGTCGTTTTTGCCCAAGAAAACTTCTGTGGCCACAAAATAAACTGTCGATTCAATGCTTTTCAGTGAAGAAGATCCATCCTGTCTATACCAACTTCAGCCCTGCATGTTGTTTTCTCCATGTGTCTCCACCAACTGCTTAGCAGAGGAACAGGGGAGAATACAGGGTTAAATGCCCCTGCTGGGATAAAATGCTCGAGGAACTATTTCCTATTGTATGAATACATCCATAAATTAATAAGATGTAGTATATAAATACAAATGTTGTGGTCTCCATATTGTTCAATATTTATTTATTTATTTAAATAAATAATTTTAAAATCACTTTGTCCTGTGTTAAAGATATGATTTTGAAGCTAAAAAAATCAGTATACCATAAAATATAAAATGTAAACAACATAACAACATAACAGATTTTTAGTTGTGAGTAAATTGGAAAAATAATAGGCTTTAATGTAACCCCCGTCTAGTAAATAAGTAAATAATTACACGTCAAATAGTACTAGCATGCAGCCTTACTTATTAAGTTATAACCATTCAATTTCCTGACTTAATCGGAGTCAGAGCAGATTGTTTAAACAACCTGAGCAATCAAGAGCCAGGAGCTTTGCTAGCCTCACATAACCCCTCCTGGGAGCCAATCCTCCATTAGCTCCTGCTAATGTTCTGTCCTTGTTTTGCTACAGTGGAGCAAGTATCTAAATAGGGTCCT
>NW_015114345.1:6653-36724 GCF_001443285.1 Poecilia latipinna | reverse complement strand
TATATATATATATATATGCTTTTTTCAACCAAAGACTGATTATGTGCAGTATTAAGATAATTTTAGTAATCTGATCATTTATCTACAATTAAATAAAATATCTCTACACAGCTTCACTTTTTAAGCTAAAATCTAAAATTGAATTACACTGCTGCTGTATTGCAGTCATCAGTTTGTACTGTTGACCATAGTGTTTTTTTTTCCAAATCTCTTTTTTTAAACAAATATATAACTCAACTTTTGTGTCATACATTTAAATTTTGAAGTTCTTATGATGTTAAAGTAATCTAATGATCTTTTTAACATTTGGCGAGAAACATTTTGATGATCCCCATGACTTTGGGGAAAATAATCTTTGGACTCAGGAGAAAAGAATTGGAACTTTATGAAAGGTGTATGCTTTCCTCCTTCAGGACCTGGATAAGTTCCCACAGCAGATGGAATCATGAGTTCTGCTTTCCGGCAGGAAATCCTGAAGGAGGATGTCGAAATGTCGTTTTGAAACCAATGACTCCAATGCATTTGGTTCTGCAGCAGGCAAATGATTCAAAACACATTCATATTAAATAAACCTCACTAATGTTACATAATTAAAACAATTCTGCAAAAACAAAACAAAAAAATCCTGCAAAGAAAACCTTCACAGCGAAATAACGACTTCTCTTTAGTTCTTGCAAACACCGGATGGCTTGTGTTGTTTGTAATGGTGGTACAACCTGTTATTAGGCTTAAGGGAAATTACTTTCTTCACAATCTGTTTGACTGTCACATAAAAAAATAAAGCAAAAACTAAAGTAATCGATTTATGGGGCAAATATATTTTTTTTTCACAGTACAGTATAGTTTTACTGTAATCTCTAAATCTATCTGTAACAGTTAGACTTTCAGTTTTAGATGGTTTCAGACTATTCTAGCCATCTAAAAAAATGGCTACTAAAAGTTTAGCTTATGTATTTATCTATCTGTTTTTTTCATGTATTTGTTTTCCTTTATTCCTGGCTTTAATAATGTTTTTTTTTCTTTTTTTTACTGAGCTTGTATCTTTGGCCTAGTTTCCTGTATTTGTTTGTATCTCTCTTCTCTCCCCCTCAATAGCCAAAGCAGATGGTCGCCCTTCCTGGGTTTTTTTTATTTTTCCAAAGTGCTGCCCTCTGACCTCTCAGAGTAACTCAGCGTTTTTCTGTGGAACTGTTTTTCCCCTTTGTAAATAAAATCATATTGAATGTGAATGAACTCTGTTAAACTGGATCAAGTTGAGTTGCATAAAATTTGACTTGATCTGATATTAACTGAGTTCTACATGGTTTGAAAAAGACACAAAGTTGTATTTTCTTTAAGAAAAAAAAGATTATATGGATAAAACTGAACTGAATTGAAGAAATCTATCTTGAAATTATACTTTACGCTATACGTTTTGAAATCATTTTAGCAATCAAATTTAAGTAATGGTGCTCTGTTAGGTTACTTTCTTGTCAACACAAATATATGGCTTATATCTTGACAGTTCAGTGCATTAAGACATAAAAGCAGGGTTAAAATGACTTGCTGATATTCAAACATCAGAACAGAACAGGAACTATGGAGACTTCAGGTGACTTTAAACATAGCTATTTCAGAAGCTGCGGAGCTTCTAAGATTTTCATGCACAACCATCTCCCAGGTTTACAAAAGCTGGTTTAAAAGCAACGTTTTCTGTGGGCAGAAATTGCTTTTCTGATGTCACACATCAGAAAAGGATGTGCACACCGGTTCAAGATGGTGGAAAGGGAACACTCAATCCGATAGTGCAGGTACAAAGAATGCTATCTCTGAACGCACAAGCTGTTGAACCTTGAAGCAGATGGGCTACAGTCATTCCTGTTAGCCAAGGAAAGAAAACCAAGGTTAGAGCTCATACACACGCACCAAAATTAGCCAACTGATGGGAGAAACTTTGCCTGATCAGATTAGTATTTATTTCAGCTGAAACATTTATGCTGTGAATTTTGATCTGGTCCGGCTTGAATCAACAGCAGAGGCTGCTGGCAGTGTAATGGTGTGAGGGATTTTTGTGAGGCATTTAAATACCAACGAGTTATGCTGGTATTTACATTACATCCTCAATGGCTACTTCCAGTAGGATAATGGAAATTGTTTATCAAATCTAGTGCCCGACCCATTGGCAGCTGAGCATGTTAAATTTGTACATGACCAGTACATTAAGCTCTTTTGGAGAAACGGCTAACATTCTAAAATAGACTTTAGTTATGCAGCACAAGGCCCGTTTACCAACTGCTAAGTTTTCACTTTAGCAGATAACTGCTCCTGCTCTTGCCAAAGCTTTAAAGTTCAGCTGGAAATGGTTCAATAAGCCACGAGGTGTTTTATTGAATCCCAAACTTTATAGGGGTCTTGAGTTAGTCATATCTTACACCCCATTAAAAACAAGAACTTGTCTCTTGTTGCCAAAAAAAAAAAAAAACTCCTCAAAATATGAAACGTAAACACACAAGCTTGGCAGGGAAATGCATCTCAGCCCTTTGCCAGTTTTCAGGATTGTGAAATGCTGCGCCTGCCCCTGGTCAGATTCCAGCTGCTAATATTTATGTGTAGGAGAGCGAGTGCTGTTTTCCCTCCTTTTATCCTGGCCTGAGCTCTGGTTATGTAAGCTACAGATGTTTGGCTCCACTGTGCCCCTCTTAGGCCTCAGAGGTGTGGTTATATGAACTCTGCAAAATAACAGCCTCGGTTTATAACCGGTCTGCCAACGAGGACACGCTGAAAAACAAACATGGATCGCAGAGAGGAGATCGTAATTGTATTGTGGTATTCACACCCCTTGGCTGTTTTTCTTTTCCAGATTTTGTCATGTAGAATGCTTGTGATAGATCCACACAACATAGAGTGACTTGGGAAGTGGAATAAAAGCATGATTTCAAAAATCTTTTGAACAAGAAAAGCTTGTAAGCCACGTTTATCCCTCTGATTCGATAGTTTGTAAAATCACCTCTTTCTACAATTTAAGCTTTGTGTCTCTTGCTTTGTTCATCTCATGGTTTGTTGTACCTGTGCTTTTTTCCCCCCCTTTAATGTAACAATATTGTGACTCCTGTATTGAATGACTGATAGTTGTGTTGTCAACAGGTTCCCAACACCTGAGCTGTGGATCTCTGCAGCTCCTCCAGAGTTACAGTAGGAACGTATGAGACCTTTCTGATTAATCGTCTCCTACGTCTAAGAGTGTTTTAGGTGTGTTGCCATGTTTCATAGTGTTTCTTGTTGTGTCATACTTTGTCTATTTTCATTTTGGGATGACAGATTTTATATTTAGCGATATTGTTTAATAACTTGACTGTCAGACGTCCCAGACGATGCGACAATTACTAGTTATACTGGATTTTATTTTGAGTTATCATCTGTTTTGACCCTCAAATACATTTGTAGAGGGGAACATATCCTGAGTGGACTCCGACCTTGTTTCATACAAACAGAGTGCCTGGAGATAAAGCAGCAGCTGATGTAATTATGCTGATGAGGCATTCATCAACTTAGGAAAGTCTCTTTGACAAATATAAACAAAATGCTCATTCTATACAAGTGTGTGTTCCACTCAGATTTCTGGTTTTTCTGAGAATTTACGACAGCGGATAAACATCCCTAACTTGATCTGTGGTGATGCTCTATGTACAAGCCTTACCAAAAGTTTGTAAACTTACCAAATGTTTCAGATGTGCACTTCCTTTTTGTACTTTAGACCAAGACTGAAAACTTCTCAGAGGATCAAGGAGAAAATTGTTCATCAAGGGCCGACGCAGGAGCGGTCAATCAAATGTGCAGAACACGCAAATCAATTGGACCAGTGCGAGGAGTTATGCAAATGTTTGTCCAATGTAGCGCTGCTGACTGACTGTGTGGGGAGAGCAGGGGTGGTGCAGGACCCCAGAATGTTATTATGCAATAGCAGGCAGCTGTATATAAAGTCAGGAGGACGTCGGAGAGTGGACTTTATGCGAGACAGCCACTTCTTTTTGCACCAAGGTACGCACTGAGCGAGGGACCATCTTTTTTGCTTACAAATTTTAATTTTCACAAACTGGTTCTTTGGAGATATTTTTGAATAATTTCACCAGAACATGCTGAAAAATAACTAATATTTCTCCTTTTCTTTTCCAAACTTTCTGCATCTAACTTCTTACCATTTCCCCCTCCCCCTTCCTCTGAGGCAGCATGCTGAGGTTCGTTGTGGCTCTCTGCCTCCTGGCGCTGTCCTGGGCGCAGGATTGCAAGGTGGAGAACTTCCAGGTCAAGCAGGACTTTGACAAAACCAGGGTGAGTTGTGAGTAACATATAATTAGCATTCATAAAGTAACATTTATCCCATAAGGTTTAACTAAAGCTATTTTCCCCAACAGTATGCAGGGACCTGGTATGCTGTAGGAAAGAAGGACCCCGAGGGTTTGTTCTTACTCGACAACGTTGTGGCCCAGTTTAACATCGAAGACGACGGCTCAATGGCCGCTACTGCAAAGGGCAGAGTCATCATCCTGAAGTAGGTTTTTCCTCTGCCCCCCCTGGAGGCCTTGCTGTTCTCTATGCATAGATTACTGAGGATTTTAAATTTTCTTTGTCTCTCTTTGACCTGTAGCAACTGGGAAATGTGTGCCCACATGTTTGCTACCTTCGAGGAATCCACGAACCCTGCCAAGTTCAAGATGAGATACTGGGGAGCTGCCTCATACCTGCAGACAGGAAGTAAGCATGACTTGACTCACAAAAGGAAAGGCAGAGAACAAAAAAACTCCCAAAATTCAACCTGGCACTGCAGCCATCTGCTGACATTCAGCGATAGCGCCGGAGATTGTTGACCTCAGACCCATTGCTTTTTGGAACGTTCCAAGTTTTAGAGGAAATCTAATGAGCTAAAGAAGCCAGGCAAATCTTCCATTTTAGCAAGCTGAAGCAAACATTCTATAATCTTCACATCACCCGTCCTGCTTTCAGATGACGAACACTGGGTCATCGACACCGATTACGACAACTACGCCGTCCACTACTCCTGCAGGCTGCTCAACGAGGACGGCACGTGCTTGGATAGCTACTCTTTCGTCTTCTCGCGCCACCCGACCGGCCTGAGGCCAGAGGACCAGGCCATCGTCACGCAGAAAAAGACAGAGCTGTGTCTTTTGGGCAAATACCGACGCGTAACACACAACGGTGAGTCGACTCCCACCAGCCGTTATTGATCCTACAGGAGGAGGAGGAGAGGTGGTGGGGGGATCTGAGGGAGGTTGCAATTTGAGTTATTCAATAAGATTAAAGACCAAATTAATGATTAACCGAGGGATGCTGCTTCAAACCTTATGACCAATGTTTATCTTCATTGATTGATTAGAGGAATGTGCACTCAGTGTAATTCTGAGTAAAGCATTTCCAACTGGGTAGTCTGTCATGGACTAAATAAATAATAATAATAAAAAAGAAATACAGTGCAGGTTGTTTGATGAGTATCTTTAATAAGCGTAATGTTTTTCTCTTCTCTCCCAGGTTTCTGCGAGAGCAGCGGAAATGCGGAGCCGCCTCAGTGACCCTTCTCTTGATGCTCCTTTCTTCCTTTCTGCTGGTTTCAGATTGAATCCCACCTCCTCCTCACCCCTACCGCCTCAGTTTCTCTCACACGAGAGGAAGTAGTTTCCTTATTTTTGTTTTTTAAAGAAATAAATAAAAACTTCCACACTTATTGTTGTTCAGTGTCAGCCTTGGTCTCATTCATTTTCAGTGTTATCTTCGACATCTGTTGCTTATTTTATGTCTTTTCAGTACACTGCTTCATAAGGAAGTGGAGTTATAAATTATCACATGTGGAAATCTTGTCTGATCCAAATATCTAGAATGTTATCTTGATAAAAGGGGCTTTGCTTTTGCACAAGTACTTTTTTTTTATTAACCTGTAATATCCAGCAAACATATCCAGCAGTAGATCTGTTTGTTAATCTTGACTGATGTTTACTTCTTGGTGCAGTTTTTAAAATAAAACAAACATCTCTTGACTGTTAAATTTTTTTTGTTATGATCTGATCTGCTTTCCACAAGATATTCAATAAATCTGTAGCTGTGGAAGCCGTAAGGTTGTGGAAAATTGCTGCATTTGGTTTCTTTATGCAGTGGATTGATTTATAGGAAACACCCAACATGTCAACTTTACAGATGAACTTTAACAGTTTTTTTTGTCTTTCAGTTTAAACTCTAAGTTTATTTTATTTATGTCCATTAAAAACTGTATTTAGTTATTGGCCTTTGCTCCATCTCAGTAATCAGCTTGGACTCTGGGTTTTAAAATGGTCATTTTTTCCCCCCCTAATGGCACCATAATAAGCTGGTTAGCTAATAAAGCCATGTGTAATTCTAATAAAAGAATAAAACAGATTGAACTATGAAGTTACAACATATTTTTCAAAAAAATTGTTTTTAGAGGAAGTACTAAGAGTTGCAGTCATCCCTTTAACTCTAATTTCACTACTTCTCAGTAGTAAACTATCCAATCTACATTAGAAAGGAAACATCACAGGCCTCCAGACGTCTCAGCAGCATTTTAAAGCCATAGCTGCTTATAAAGGTGGTACAAGGATTTCTTGTGACAGACGTTTCAGTGAAATTTGTTGCACGGCCTGAAATGACCAGCATGTACTCATGCTTAATGCACTGCAATCAGATTAAAATTTAAATTAGTGCATTAGTCTGCTGCATTACTTAGCATACATCAAGCTTTATCTAGAGTCTGTCCTGCAAACCATTCAAAAAGTAGGCAGTGGAATATAGGAGTGAGACTTTATCTGCATGAAACAGCAGGTTAAGTCTCATATTTATTCCACTTCTTTTATTTAACAAAATCAATTTAATCTAGTTATGTCATTCAGTTTATACAAGATACACACCAAGTACTTGAGGCTCTTAAAAAGAAAAAGACCTTCTGAGTCCACAATAAAGTGACAATGGAGAGAAATATTTTGTAATGTAAAACAAGATTTAAAGAAAAAAAAAAAAAACAGCCACTTCCCTAAACTTGTCCATATCTACTATTATTAAAAAAGGTTAAAATAACTTAAGACAAACAAGGATGAAAACCAGTTTCTTTGTAAGGAAGGATGGAAAACTGCAGAAAGTAGCACTTTGGAGTCAACAAATTTCCATAAAAGTTTAATTTAAAGCTTCTGCAAACATCTTTACCATGGCTGCCAACTGTTCTGAGTCTCAACCCAGACTGGGATTTATGTAAAGTAAGAATGCAAAATTAAACTAATTAAAGTGTGTTTCTCTTAATTATAGCTAAAAAAAAAAAGCAAACTTCAACATTTTCGATTTATTTCTCATCAGCAAAGAGAACTGCTGTTGCGTTTAACAAAAAATTACAGCAGTAAGACAAAATGACACTGAAGGATTGTTCTGGATGGAGTTTTAAGTCTTTATTGCACATTTGTAGACAGTACTGAGCACAGCAAAACAATTCAGAAGCACATGATCTGGATACATTAAAGAACACTTAAAAACATAACCTGGTAAAAAAAAATAAAAATAAAAAATTCCCAGATGGCACTCTACTAAAATATAAACGGTGGAAGTAAAATCAAAGCTACCCAAAAGTCACAGCAACGTCTGTCTCCCTTAAATCAACATGGCCACATCGCCAAGACTGCAGGAATAAACACCTTTCTCCCAACAAGGAAACCTTAGTAATCCCTGTTGTAAATAGTTTAGCACAAATAATTAAGTCATGCAATCTCTTTGCAGCCTGACAGGGCTGCAGGTTTGAAGAGTCAAGGTGATGATTGTAGAGAGGAATGCACAGACAACCCGACAAACGTGACCTTTAACCCCCGCGCGGCTACATGCATCTGGTCTGGTTGAGTTTAAGCAACTAAAAACCAGGAGGCGAGGCAGAAAAATCTCCGTCACGGTTCAGCAATGTTTATCCAAGTGTGTGAAACGAGCTCGACAGGTTTGGCGGTGCTAATGTAAGAGACATATGGTTAATTAGATGGACATTTGCTGATAATTGTAATTGCCAGTTAATGAAGTTGAAAATCGCCAACAGCTGGAGTGTAGAAATTTAACACATTTTGTCCTTCGCATAAATACAATAAAATGGTAAACAATCACAGCTGCACAGTCCCTACTTAACAAGATATACCATCATCAACAACACAATGCAACCAAGAGATAAAAGTATTACAACTGGGAGTGGAAAATGACCCATTTATAGGGGTTTGATTCATATGATACAACGGAGATCCTTAAACTGTCATGTGTAAATAGGAGGAGGAAACCGCATGATTAGAAAATCTTAAACACACATAATTCACTGGAAAATATATAGGAGCTTTCCACATTTCCTAGGAAACCCAAGAATAAATACCAAGATAAAACACAAAAATAAAAATCTGAACAAAAAATGAAAACATCAGCTAAAACATATAGAGAAGCCCTCCACCAGCGTTATGTCAATGATCAGTGCTAGGACTTAAAAAAGAACTGGAGCAAGATTTTTCAGACTAAATGCATAAAAGGTGATCAAGTCTAAATGTGTCAAACAATGTTAGGATTGTTTGCTTTAAAGTCCCTTAAAAAAAAGAAAAGAAACCGAGAATGAATTATTTTATCTTGTCTTGATTTTGTCTGAAATATGATACTATAAAACTTAAAAGCCTCGTAATCTCCCCCCTCCATTATTTTAGGGAAAATGGACGAGTCAGTATAGCATGACTGGAGTTATTACATGGATTTATGACGGTAAAACAAAACAAAAAATAGCTGCTGATCATTAAACCCTCTTGGTGAGTGAAAATAATATTCCTATAGTTTTTGCATAGAAAATGTACAAGATTTTGGAAAAAGTACATTTAAAAAAACAAACATGTTTGAAGCCACATTTTCTGCACAGCTGAACAGATCTGTGTTTTGGTAATTCCCAACCTTTTTAAGCTTATATTTTGTTCAGAATTTAATCTTAATTCTGGCTAAAACCAATTTCACTGTCTAGCTACCCCCTTCGGTTAATGTCTGAGTTGGGAATCACTCATCTGGTCTGTTCATTCAGGCAAAGCAGTAGTCAATGTGGGCCAGGAGTTCTCTGTGGCGACTGGTTGGATAAGGAGCCTGACACTTTGGACACTCCAGGAAACTCTCATCCAGGAGGCTGATGACTTTAGACGGGGATGTGGGGCCATGAGAGTTAATAGTAAGGCGCTCGAACTCCAGATTATTATAGGAGCTGGGCTCTGAAAAGCGGGCACTCTGCTGTTTCTGAAATTGAAAACAAGACATGGCATTTTTACTTTTTTTAAATTCATTTTTATTGTAAAACAAAGCAACTTGGTCATTTTTGGACAGCAAACTTGTGAAAACAGCATTAGATGAAAAGTTGCTGCATGATTTAAATACACAGATACACTACAGACACTTACAGCAGACTCCAGCTTAGCAATCTGATCACGAGCTTTGCGAAGCTCTTTCAGCACTTTCTGTAATTGCTCCTGCATGCTCTGACGATCAAGTTTTTCATTCTCGGAGTCCTTGGCAGAGAGCTGGATCTTAGGAGGAAATGAAAAGAAAGTTTTTAAAGTAGTGGAACTGTTCCAAAATTCTGCCTGTTTATAAAGAAAAAACAAAAAGAGATGGCCGTTTGTCAGGTAATTTATGTATTTTAACACTTTTCTAAACAATTAAGCACTACCTGTTGTTCCAGAGCAGCAATTCTCCTTCGTTCTTCATTTTGGTTGATGAGAGACTTCTGCAGCATATTTACCTATAAAGAGCAAATTATCAAGGTAGAAGAGTTTTGTGTTTGCAGAGCATTTAATCATTTTCAACCACATTGAAGGAAAAATGTAAAACAGTTTGAGAGCCTGAGCAGGAGCCCAACTGTAAAATGTGAAATTAAATACACATTGAATAAATTAACACAAAAATACATCCAAACACAGTGAACAGCTGTAATATTGTTTATATCTTCACTTTTCCCAACCCCTTGGTAGACTCTTATTTTGAAAATCTAAGTACTTCAGTATAATAAATAAGTATTTGATGCCATGCAGATGTTTTGAACAGTGTAAATGTTGTGGCATCAAATGGTCTGCATGTCACTGAGTGAAATGAGCATTTCATCTCCATGCAAATCAAAACTTCAAACTTGGTGAGCAAGTTTGAAGCACTAAGACATTTTCACACAGCTAAGAAGAGGTTTTGACCCAGCCTTCCTCCCAAAAACTCCTTCAGGTTCCCTGGTTGCTGCTTGCCACTGTAAAGCTCCAGCTCCCTCGGCAGGACTCAGATCTGGAGAGTGACCAGCCACTACATGACCCATGTGCTGCTTCTTTGGCCACTCCATTCTTACCTTAGTAGTGCATCTTGAAGAATTATGCTGCAAGACTCCATGTACATGATTCCACTGAAAGTTACTCTATTTATTGGCCTCTTTATGCAGTGAAGTCCCCTCCTAATGGTCTGCACCACCAGCAGAAGAACTCAAAATTGTGTTCAGGTCAGATTCTGCATTTCTCCTCCTTCAAAGATGGTGGACTGAATTGATGGAAAATGTAAATATACTAGTGGAATAGACTAGTTTCTCACAGGAACCTGCCAAAGAGCTAGCCTCAGTCTGTCTTATTCTGCCCCATTTTTCTGCCCTTGGGTATAAAACACGTGTTGTCTGTTAAAGCTTTTTACTTTTAAATTGGACGCCTTTGTTACAGTTCTCTGCTCTCATCTTGTATAATATTCCTAATAAGCTTGGCTGATTTTCACCTTTAACAATGCTTGAATAAATTCATTTTTCCACAACAGAACTTTCAGCCAAGCCTCCAGAGAGTCATTTAGAAGTTCACCGGGACTCTTCACATTCTACTACTGAAGCAGTCTTACAGTTAGATAAAAGAACAACCTACTTGGATCTTTTGTATTCACATTTTGGTGCATGTTCAGTTCATTTACATGTAAAATTAGTAATTGTCCAAACGGTTTTTGTTGATCCTTCTATGCATCTTGTTTAGCTAAAGGAGTCTGACCTGCTGCAGGAGCTCAGCTGATCTCTTCTTCTCCTCATCCAGTCGTTTCTCCACCTTCTCCAGGTCAGCTCTCACCCTGTCTGTCCTTTCGGACGACACCTTTCTTTCCTCGTGCGCCACTTGTCTAGATGTAAAAGTTATGATATTAGGCCACTAAAAGAAAACACTCATTTCAGAGGGAACACTACTTAATATTGAATTAAGTTTAAAGTGATTTTCAGCCTTTTCTTGCCACAGGTTTGGGTTGTTTCAGAGCACAGTTTTACCTGTTGCCAAGGCATTCCGCCTGCAGCTGTATCTTGGCTTCGTCCAGCTCCTTGCCCCTCTCTTCGCATTTCCTCAGAAAGGCCGACAACTCGTTGCACTTGTCCTCGTACTTCCTCTGCAGCACGCAGCGCTCCTCCTGCACCCGGCTGACCTGCTCCCCCTGCCGCTGCAGCTCGGCCTGAGCTTTCAAGGTCTGCAGAGGCCATGAAAGAAATTGCAAAAGTGCTGTTTGTTTTCCATCTTACTCGGTTCTTTAATCCAGCTCTGCAGATCAATTATAAAGATGTCTGAATCCAAGGACTCTGTATATTCAGCTGCATACTGATTCGGTGCTGAAGCTGCCTTTTTCAAAGGACGGAATGTCAATGAATTTGTTCACACTTCAACAGGGAAAATGGTGACAAGAGCTACAAATCAGCAGCCATCTTCTGCTGATATGTAGTTTTATACCGGCAATTAAACAAATAGCCTGAGTAAACGCACATCACTATCTTTGATATAAAATTTCCTTTTGACAAAAAGACATTTAAGTTTGAAGAAAAGAAAATCCCCTCTAAAATGTGTAGTGTGGGTAAAGACGCCACCGAGGTTCTCTAGGTAGAAAGTTTCCAGCATTCGTATTGTTTACCTGTTCCTTCTGAACACTTAACTCCTGCAGAGCTCTGGCAGTCTGATCTTTCTGGCTCTCCAGGTCTTTCTGCACACCTAAAAGCATCGTCTCGTAGTGCTTTTTCAGGTCAGACTCCTTCTCTTTACCTTGAGTGTTGTTTGAAGCTGACACAAGGGGGGAAAGGAGGGGCATGGTGAAAATCAGGCCTCCAGCTCAGGAGGAAAAAGCTTCCACTAAAATTTTAAAGACGAATTCTGTAGCAAATTTTTCAGATTCCGTCAAATATTAAGAGCAAACTATTGCATTACATTGCTGATACAACAGCAGAGCACCGATTTTTGACCAGAAATAAAAACAAAGAAACTCGACTGAAAAGAATGTGCACCGAGGATACATTTACATCATCTTTCTGTGTCTGAACACATACTATTTATCCATCCTGCATATATGAGGATGTAAGATACATTTACCCTCAGAGCCGGGTTCTGCTTTGCTTTCCTGCTGCTGCTTGGCCTGTGCCACTTGCTGCTCCAACTCCATTGTTCTGGCAACGACCGACTGCACAAAGACCTCTCGCTGCTGATCATAGACCAGCCACTGCTGGTTCTTTTCCAGAGCCTGATGGGAAGATTTTACAACTGTTTTAGACAAGCACTCTGCATTCTGGGTAATGACAACAACTTGAGCTTGAGGTCATGAATTAATGAGAAACGAAACACCAGTTTGATTAAAAGAAAAAGTTCATGAAGTTTAAAAGGTCAGTATTTTTTTGACATTGATGGGAAGAAGCAAATATGTTCCTTTTTTTTAATGACTTCACATTTTAAAACAATGCTCAATTTTTCCAGTTATTAAGATCCACTGTGTTGGGTCTAAAGAGCTACATTTGAGATCAGAGCCACAGGTTACAGATACCTGGTCTAGTCAAAGTCTGGATCTAATGCAAGTTGAGAATTAGTGAAAGGTTTTAAAAACGTCCTTAAGCCAATCTGATTCAGTTATAAACCACTACACTAACAAAAACTCTCTCCAAATGTCGTAGTTCTAATTGTATCTAAAAGACATTCTACACAGTAAAGGCACACCACACTTTTCAGAATAATTTTTATAATACATTTTGAAAATCATGTCTCAATTTCCTTCCACTTTATTTTTTTTTGTTTTTGTTTTGATACTTTGTGCTTCTCTCAAATAAAATCCCAATAAAATGTGTTGAAGTTTGTTGTTTTCATGGCTTGAGAAACTTTACAAGCTTCCCAATATACTTTCATTGTACCTATGGTACACAATGACAGAATATGAAGTTTAAGATGTCAAATCTATGAAGATATGACAAAAAGGACTCACATCTTTGAGCTGATCTTGGATCTGCACCAGTTCTGCAGCAGGAGCATGGCCATTCTGAAAAGAGACGGAGGGAGATGCTGCAAAGGTTAAATCACAGAGCACTGGTAAATATGCAGTAGTTGCATCTGATCCAGCTGTCACAACCAACATTCAGTTGAGGCCGACTTTAAAACAAAGAAAAAAGATGTTTTATTCATTAAAAAAAAAAAAGCTTGTAGCTTCTGTGTGTTTTTAAAACAGGCCAACTGTCAAGTGACACACACAGTTAATTTAAAATAAGATTCTCAATTTTCAGGAAAAAAAAAAAAGTACATACAAAACTACAGATCTGCTACAGGCTCAGAAATTACACACAGGCCTTCTGATTTGAATTATTTAGCCCAACTTTTAATAATGCAGGAAAAACAGAGCAGCAAGTAATAAATCTATGCTCTTCTGCGCTCGCAAGTCTTGGCTACATGACCGGGTCACCAACCCTGCAGCGCACAGCCTCCATCCCCAGAGGCTTGTCATGTCACATGCCTGTCGCTGGAAGCCCTCGAGTCTGATCTCCATCTCTATACATTCGTCATCTTAAAATTTCATACCCTTCTGGGCTCAAACTGGAATTTCTGTCAGTTTATTTTAGCTGTAATATAAATACTTTTATAAAGACTTTTTTAGTCAGACTTATTTACCAAGGAAGAGATTTAAATGTGGTACCTGGAAAAACCCAAGACTGGAAGGATGACAAATGGACAAAAAAAAAGAGATAGATGGAAAACAGACAAAAAAAGCAAACAAACAGATGGATAATTAATAGACAAACAGTTGGTAGGTGGGTGAATGAACCGATGGACAGACAGACGTATGAACAAACTGACATGCCAATAGATAGGGCTGCATAATATCAGATAAAAACAGCTCTTGATGGATGAATGAAAGGACAAAGTGATCAATGGATAAGGGGATTGACACACCAAGGCATGGTCTTTATCCAGACCTGAGAAAGATTTAAATGCCTGATTTTCCATACCGCATAGGACCCCAGATTTACCTCCAATAACACCAGGTAAACCTCATTAACTTGTTTGTTTACCTCTCCAAGTCTAAATGCACAACCATAAGCCGAGTCCTCTGTGAACAGCAGAGAGATTTCTTGGTTTGTTGATCTGAATATTTTCCAAGGGGATTGTGACATGCACTAGAAAGTTACATTAATTAATGAAATTACATAAAGACAAAGGATATAGGAATCTCCTTGTAGCAGGAGAAGTAGTTTAGTTTGTTTCCATATTAGCAGCATTGGCTAAATCAAGGTAACATGTAGTAAGATTTAAACACATTAGATTCAAATAAGTTACAGTTTAAATAAGAGTCTTAAGATCCATAACTAAATAAAAAAAATCATTTAGCAGTATCTTATTAAACATGTTTTCCAGATCATCATAAATGTATGCCATGGTGATGGGTAAGGTAAGGTCATTTTATTTATATAGCACAATTTCAGCAACAAGGCAACTCAAAGCGCACGCACTCTGTAGCAGCTGAGTGGTGCAGTTATGAGCAATTTTTTTTCCATTAATCTGGTAAGTTCTGGTTAAAAATACTAGCCTGTTTATGCAAAAAATCAGATTTTTATTTATTAACCACAAATGTTAGACGTCGTGTGTCACATTAAACAAAGACGGTTCTGCAAGTCAGACTTTCACTGTCAGATGGTTTTTAAAGCTCTGCTGATGGCCTGAAGCAGCTTCCTGCCTCACACAGAGCAGCCATTTCTGATGCCTTATAACAGAACAATGAACGCAGACTATGCAACGCATCTCAAAAATGGGCCACTCCTACTTCTGCTCATTTGTATCTATACTTTGCACTTTAATGCTTTGGTCTAAGAATAGGCGTGAAACAAACATCTTCCATCAAAGATATAAAGAGCCCTGCTGACCTTTAAGCAGCAAAAAAATTGCAAGCTTTCTTTTTATTACAGATATAGAACCTCAACAGCTTTTTAAAAACCGTTTCTTCCAGCTCCAGTTGTACAGGAAGTAGTCTAAAACATGAGCCAGAAAATGACTTAAATAAATGGAGCCACAGAATCATGCAACATAACTGATTAAAAAAATGCACATATTTTGAGATGAAATCCTCTTTAAATAAGCTCATTAGTTGGGATTCTCCTTTATATGATGTAGCTAAATCATTTTAGATTCTTTAAAGCCCTGCATGTAATTTTGCTTCCTTACAGGGAGGGAAGGATCCTGATGACGGCTTTATGGTCAATGCAGCAGTTTCTTAACTGGATCTAGTTAAGAAGTGGCTACTACAGATTTCCTTTCATCTCTTCCATAAGCAGAGTTACACTGCTGACGGCAGATAAAAACAAAGCGGCTACTGAAAAATCTGATTTTCACCGTTACAATGCTTAGTACAGCTGATGTATTTCAGAGCAATAAACCCTTCATGATAAAGCGGTGAGGAGGCTCCAGGGAGGTGATGTCAGCAGGAAAACTGAGATTAAACACTGCCACCTGATGGACAAAAACAGAGCCACAGTTCCCTTAACAGGCCCTTTTATCCATCAATCACTGATCACTTTGCATGTCAAAATCTTTGCACTTTTTCTGCAGAGTTGTCGGTTCTTTTTGGCAAGCATAAATCTAAAAGTTCTCCACAGATTTAAAGCAAACATTTCTACTGTGCTCATGTTTTAAACATGAAAACCAGAACCACACACTTTAGATGAATGGATGAAAAATTAGTTTGGGGGTGAGAGGGGATGAATAGATAGATTTAAGGATCAAAGTACCATTTACTTTACCTAGCCAAAGGCACATTTTCTACTCTTGTTCTAGATTAGCTTTTTTCTACTCAATAATGCTTTTCAGTCATAATCATAAATCACCATCATTATCAATTAGCTTGGATGGATGGATATAACTGTAAGACAACAACATGGGAAATAAAGTCTGGGAATGCAATTTCTCCCTCCATTTGGCAAATGGAGAGATGGACACACAGACTGACATGAAGATGGTGGAAAGGAGGAAGAGTTGGATGAAGAGAGGGACAACTAGATAGAGGAACAGAGTGATGGATGGGGGCTAAAGGATGACAAAAGATAGATGGCTGGAGGGACAGAGGGATTTCCAGAGGAATAGATGGACAAACGGACCAACGGAAGGATGGGTGATGGAAAAAAGGGATGTCAGGAAAGAAGATAAATAAAACAATGGAGGGGTAGATGGGTTGGCAGAGAGGGATGAAAGGATTCAACATTTGACTTTTTTTTTTTTACAGATAAAGTAAATCTTTAATATCTCAAAGTCTATAGTCTTATACTCCAAGGATCATCAGGTGTTGACTTCTCAACTGAAACTGAAAGAGATCGGCGTTACCACTAATCATTTCATCTTTTCCATTCTCGCTATAATAAATGTCAAATATATGAGCAATAATCCAGTTATGATGATGCAGTGCAAAAAGTCACAAACGCTTGTCCAGGCAAATCTAAAGATCAGCTAGATAATTTCCATTGCACAGAAAAAGCAACCAGATCATGTCAAGAAGAGACGTCTCTTCTCGACTAATTAGAACATCTCGACAGGTAGCAGCGTATTAGGGTCAGCCTACCGTGGCCTGCGCTTCCAGGGACTGACAACGAGCGGAAACTGTGGCCAGCTTGTTTTTCAGATTCTCCGTTTCCTGTGACAAGCTCTGGAACATCCCATCTCTCTGCTCTGCCTCTCTCCTGCGCTGCTCCAGCTGGGCCTGCAGCGACGCAACTACCTATTAAAAAAAGAAGAAAAAGAAAAAAGAAGCCCGTGTGTCACCAAAATCTTTTTAACCTTATTGTTGAAGCGTAGTTCGATGGAGGGGGTGGGGGAGAGAGGGAAAAATTTATTTTTCTGTCTTCTGTGCAATTATCCTTCTCTCGTAATCGACGTAGCGCGGCTGGGAGTCTGGTGGCATTAGCCACTTGCATGTCTGCTGATGAAACTTAATGAGGAAGATGCAAGCATGATTAATGTCTGGGCAAAACAAAACGCTGACATTCCATTTACCAGCATGTCATCTGTGAGCTTAGCCTGCTGCCACTCTGACCACTCTAAATTAGAGTCATTTCTGCCACAATAGAAGACATATTACACAAGGATAAGCAACAGCAGAACGAGTTTTTACACTAGTGTCAAACGGCAACATGACATGAATGCTAATGCATACAGACAGCAGCCACAGACAAACAGTTTATAAATGTCAAGCGAACAGAATCTAACGGTGTATGTTGGTATGCAGCTTCTGCCGGTTGTCTAAACTTCACTTTGCAGAGCTGCTGTCAAAGTGGGATAGAAGCGATTTCCCCCTCTGTTTGTGGCAGCTCATTGGAATTCCAGGATGTTTTTTTTTTTTCTCCTCCCTTCCCTCTCGCTGACAGTTTCCCCACATGCCACCAATGCAATACCAGAGTGTGGGGGAAAAAAAAAAAAAAGTCACAAGCTGAAGAGTGCTCCTGCTGTGAGTTTATTCTCATTTAGGCAGGACTTTAAGCCTGAGCTAATCGTGTGTTTCCATGTACAGGTGTGCAGAGGCCTCGTCGTGACGGATGATGGGACAAATGCGATTCTGAAAGCAGATAGTTGTCAGCGCATGTACCTCTCCTCCTTTAGCTGACAGCTGTTGTCTTAGACTTTCCAGTTCCTGCTCTTTGACCAGCAGCTGCTGATTGTTCCTCTCACGCAGCGTCTCGAGGGAAAGAATCCTCTGGAGAATCAAATGAACATATTTAGAAACAAATGAATACAACGGGATTTGGAAATCAGTAATGCTGAACCCCTTTACCTCCAGCAGCTTGCCCTTGTCCGAGTCGGGGGCCTTGATGTGCCGTTTGGCCTGTTCGTCAATCTTTTTCCTCAAGTGGGCGTTCTCCTTCCGGACCTTCTCCAGCTCTGCCTCTGCCTTTGAGCCAGAATTGTTGGATCTGAATCCCAACTTGGAGACGAGGGTTTCTTTGGCACCTTTAGATGCCATGGCTTCGTTTGTTGATAGCACAGGTGTAAGATGGAGTGTTCTAAAACAGACAAATCATTTCAAGAAGCTGTTATGCTTTGATTTGAATCTAATCATTTGTAAAGAGAGAACAGTCATTGTAATTTTAACTGGTAGTGAACATTGATGCTTTCTGCAGCTGCTACAGGATATTGGATCTATTCCGACTATAGTTAACATCTTCTTGGGTGTGGGTGAACATTCACCCCGTCTCCATTTTATACCTTTGCAGTTTTGTGGGGTTGTTTGCTGTAAAATGTTTCAGAAAATTTCAAACTTGTACTGTTTCATTTAAAAGTCTTGATAAAAAGATTTTAAATAACTTAAAGAATAAGTTTGGCAGTGCATATTTTTGCACTACTTGACTGCAGATTTCAAGCAAAAAAATAATCTCTTTAGGACTAGAATTAATAATTAAAATAAAAACCAACAATAGTGATTAGAACCGCAAATAATTCATTTTACATCATCATTGCAATATTAATGACTGTTGGATCAAATATATAGACAAGCAGATTACAACAGGTCAGGTGTAATACAGTAAGCTATCTGGGCAGTTGGAAGGACTTTAACAGGACTTTATGGCTGCAATTGAGATTTGAAAGCCGAGTTTGTTTTTATGAAACAGAAAGTAATTAGTGAGGAAAATGTCAGTAAATAATATGTGATGATCTCTGTTGTGTATTCTGTGACAATATTGCAAATTATTCTGTCCATCACACCATCAATGCATAGGCAGTTTAAGGAGTTTATCCAAGTTTTGGAAATGTAGAAAGAATCCTGAGTAACATCAACGCAAACTCAGGGAGGAAAAAGCAAGATTCACGCTGAAAGACCTCAGAGCAAAATTCAAAAAGTCATTTGAACAGCATGACCCCAACTAAATGTATTGAATAAAGAATACAACGCACAATCGTAACTGAATTTAAAAATAATGCATATTTAGTGTTGATACCCTAACACAGATTTGACAAGTTATAAAATGCTGTTTTTAAAGTGAACCTCGTCAAAGGCAACCGAAACTTTGTTTCTGGCCATAAAAAAAGCAGTAAAACTGACTTTTTGAGGGCTTTCAGAATAACTTCTCAGATTTTAAGTAATATTATTATTATTAATCTGTATTTTAAAAAGTCTGTTTTTAAAGAAGGGCATTCCTGAACGGGTTTGACGAGTTTAAGTATTATTGCTTTTGAACTAAACCGGAGTTCATCTGCAACAGAGACAGGAAAAAAGAAGCACCGACATATCAGGAAAACGTTTAAAACCCAAAGATGTATTTTAAAGTACTTGTACCAACAAATAGGAAACGTCATCATTCCAATTCAGACATGTATTACACATTTTTAAAAAACAGACCATTTAAAAGCGAATTCACCTTAAAGTAAAAAAGCCTTTTGAAATATTGCCGAATCTCAAGCTTTGTTACAAACGTTTTCAAGATGACAACATAGAAAACAAAAATAACTTTTTTCCTTTACCTGAGACCTTATAATTTCTAACATTGATATCCACATAAAAGTACAGAATACATGTTAATGACTCTACAGAGCAGAAATGTAGAACACTTACTTTATAAAAGGAGCAGAAGGAGCGTTTGTAATCCACTCTGCCTCTGACGAGACCGTTGCTCAAACAACACTTTCATTTCCTGAAATTTGAATTGCAGCGCGTTGACGTCACATCCGTGATGAAGTTCCACGTGCGAACGTTTGTATTGCTCATGTGTGCAGGTTTGGACGGCGTGCAAGATATGATAAAATATAACTGCTTTTTAAAAACACATTTTTGTTGTGTTTGTGATGTACTATACCAGAAAATATAATGGTATGTGTCTTTTAAACATCCACAACAAATATGTCATAGTAGTTTATCTGTTCCAGTGAATAAGAAAGCGTTCATTTAAAAAACAAGAAATTCCTCTCTTTCAAATAAATGGACGGCACAGAGCTCTACAAGTTGCTCGGTTTAATATAAAATAATAATAATAACTTACTCCATGGATATTTTGCAGTGAATGCCACAAATAAATCAAAACACATCAAAAATAGACAGTAAATAGTCAAATAGACTTTTACTTACCTAAACACAACTTTTAAAGCTCGTCTTAAAACCCATCTGTTTTACTTGGCTTTCAACTCCAGCAGGATCTGGTTTTAAATTGTATGTTTGTTTTTAAACTGTAAGAGTTTTAATTTTTTATTCTTTTTTTATTTAATGTACAGCACTTTGTATCAGCTGTGGTTGTTTTAAAGTGCTTTATAAATAAAGTTGGTATGGTATGGTATGGTGTGGTAACTATTTAACAATGTTATATTTAGAGTAAAGATATTTTACATTTAGCTGCTGCTCTTCAACATATTTAGGTCATTCCTCTACTTTAATCGACAAATAGTCAATATATCTGGTCCAAAGGCGACTTCTCCCGATGTCCAAGTCCACTGTAGATGTGTTGCTAAGGTTAATCAGTAAGTTAATTGTTCACCATAAAACCATCTATGTGTTCAATATTTAATTATTTACTAGTACTGAGTTATTGTCTTTACAACATTTTCAGTTGTAGGATTGTTATTCCAGGACGTAACCATATAATTCAAATAATAGCAGATATTTTCATTCTGTTTTATTGATTTTCTTCCTTTTGCAAATAAAATTTTAAAAGAAAATGTAAAAAGCAACTGGAAGTAAAAGTTGCTTCAAGCATTTGGCATGGATCACTCTGTTTTCAGCAAATAAGAAGCTGAGCCTCAGCAAATACATTGAGGGTCTATTCTTAATTGAAAGTCTTTGTTTTGTCAAGGTTCTATAATTAAAGTGTTTTTACTAGGTCAGGAGCTAGTGGTATGCTTCATCCTGTAATAACATGCCGCCACTGTGTGTATTTAATAACCTCAGCTGTGTTATAGAAGCTGATTAAAGCAGGAATGATGGTGAAATAGCACTAAGAGTTTCAGCCCATCCCTTTGTCGGAGTAAACAGAAATAATGAGTTAAAGTCAGTAAACAGTAGCTCCAAGATGAAATAAGCAGGACTGTCACTCACATTCAGCACCAGCTCTTGGAGCCTGTTTAATACATATGCTGACTGACTCATGATGGATTCCATACTGAAGCCAAGAGAATACACTCAAGAAATACTCCTATGCTAATTAATTATCATTGAATTAAATTGAATGCAGAAACGCATACTGGGAACAATCATAGAAAGTAAACGAAGGTTCAGTTATGAAGTCATCCAGCAGTGAACTCAGATTTAGAGTGACACATGACTCAGCTTTGCTGCACAATTTGTTCTGGGAACTCAAGTTTTCACACATCAGCTATGTTTTTCCATAAATACACCATTCAAAAGCTGAACCATTTAAGCATTTAAATATCACTATTACGAGTACAAATGACACATTTCCATCCCAGCAGAACCGGTGAATATATTCTGCTGCTCCTTAAAGCTTAAGATGTTATTTTTCTGAGGGGTTAATGTCTGTGGAGAGTTTTATAAATATGATGAATTCAAAAGACCCTTCAAGGTTTTCATTTCAAGTACGCAAAAAATAATGGTTTTCAAACTTGCATTTGCCCCCTGTTACATTTGTATTCATAGTAATCCAGATTTTATCACCATGGATTTCAGTTTGACAAAAAAGAAAGTTAAAAACTCAAGAATGTGTTATTTTAGTTTGTTACTTCAAACATGTTTTCTGAAATTCTTTGTTTCCACAACAAATAATTCTTTGCTCAAAAGTAAACCCTGGTAGGAAATTGTGAGTTCTTCTAAACTTGTATCAAAAGAGAAATTGATTTTTTTATTCATGGAAAAACGTAATCTGTTTCATATTACTCACATAAAACATAATTTGCATGTTATCAAAATGATAGCATTTGATAGCATATGCAGCTATCAAATGATAGCATAGTCTAATTAGCCTCGTTTGTTAGATTAAAACTACCTTTTAGAAATGCAACCTTTAAGCAGGTATTGAACATACTTTTCATGACGCCCCGCATTTTTGTACGAAAATGTTTTTTTAATGGTCTTCAGTAATTCTAACAATAAAAAAGTAAATAAATGCAGTGTTTTGTTTTCATTTGCAATAAACAGAAAAGCATCTTTATTAACACAAATAAATGGTTGAAAACATCAGTCTATGTGTTTTTATTATTTATACTCATTTATACTCATGGTTCTGCATCCTCAGAACCAGAACCAAACGAGGAGAAGCAGCATTCAGTTTCTATGCACCACAAATTTGGAACAAACTTCCAGAAAACTGTAAAACAGCTGAAACACTGAGAGCCTTTAAATCTCAACTTAAAACCCACCTGTTTAGAGTTGCTTATGGCTAAATTAGGGTTAGAGTTTTTAATGTTTTTATCTTTACTTTTTATCTATTATTAATTTCTTTTTATTTTTCTTTCTCACTGTCTACGTTTTAATGATGTAAAGCCCCCCGGAAAACGTCCCAGTTAAACGATGTTTAACTAAAGTCCTACGGGGTTTAGAGTCCCAGTTGACGGTGTTTCAACTAACACGATAACAACAGACACATAAGTGAGTTTTAAAATTGTTAAAGTCCGAGAGGTTAGAGTCCTTGTCAAACGGCGTTTTGACTAAAGTCCGAAAAACCTAGAGGTTGGACTCCTTGTCAAACGATGTTTTTGACTAAATTCCCAGAGGGTTAGAGTCCCAGTTAAACAATGTTTAAATGAAGTCCTAAAAGGGGCGCGGGGTTTAATGTTTTTATCTTATTTAATCTTTTTTTTTTCTAAATCTTTCTCTTTCTCACTGTTTATTCAGTGTCACATGCTGTTTTTATTTTAATTATGTAAAGCTCTTTGAAATGCCTTGCTGCTGAAATGTGCTATGCAAATAAAATGTGACTGATTGATAGATTTGTAGGATAAAGTTAAAAAAACACCTATGACAAGTGATTCACACCTTAAATAACAATGACAATAACAGACTTCAGACTTTATTGTCCCAAAGGAGAAATTCTTTTCCGCAGACCAGCCCTTGCTCTCCAATCATCAACAACCAGGTAGACAATAACATGCATAGTGGGACAAAACATAACACCATCACACAAGACACGTCATAAAAAACCTGCACAGGACACAACCATGGGTTGTAATAACACAAACACTGAAAAAAATAATTCATTCTCACTTTAAAGATGGTGAACAAGGGCAATAAGGTTTTAACAGGAAAGCTTTGCAGTGAACAGCTCTGAAAAGAGCACTCCTGGTGTGTCTGCTTGTACTGCTGCTCCTAACTAGATAGAGAGATGGAGTGCACGGTTCTTCTCATTACAGTTCACGAGAGCTACAGCCTGATCTGACACACGGCAGCTGGACAACACTTCCCCCTCGAGTGTTCCCAGAACCTAATTGACCACTGCAGAGAGACAATGGCATGACAAGAAACACGCCTCCCATTGAGAGGACTGCGCAACATCCCTACAAAGCACTATAATTTTTCTGGACAGTGCGATGTTTAAAAATGTCGCTTTTTTTTCTCCCCCCCCTCTTCTTTTCTTCCACCATCTGTCTCTTCTGACATTCACAGACCTGTCAGCCTCTCGGCTTGCCGCTGGGATCTCTCATCAACGCCAGGGAGGCGTGGGGCTCATGGCTCAGCCTCCTGGTGAGCCCTGCCTGCATCATCGGCTGAGTGCGGAGCAGCTCTACCATTTCTGCAGCACACCTCCCGCTGCTCTGCATCATCGACTGGCCTGGCTCCTGTTGTTTGGTGCAGGGTCACCGACCTGTGAGGGTCACGGCATACACCAGCTCTGCAATGTTCTGGCAAAAGGCACACAGTCCTCTTGTGCCCTCCCATAAACCAAATTACCTCGATTAGATCAAGGGTGAGGATTCAAGCTACATTTTATTTAAAAATTAGATTTATTTGTGAGAAAAGAAAAAAGAATAAACATATCCTACACCTTTAGATGTGTTATAGACTTCTTGTTAAAAAAATGAGAAAAATAAGAACTTGTTTATTTCAAATCCAGAAGGTCCTTCCACAGATGTTTGGACAAAAAGGATCCTGTTAAAAGGTATAAAAAACATCTCTGCCAGGAACTGGTTACACTCTGCGTGTGACATGAATCTCCCATGCTCTTCGTGTCTTTGCCCTTTCAAGTTAGTAGAAAAAAAAAAATCATCTTTTTCAAGAGGTGAAACACCCATGCGGGTATAAATTTTTTAAAAATATACACCCAGTTTCCTAAAACCATGTAGAAAGTCTCCTCATATATATTGAATGAAAAAGCTGTTTGTTTTGTTGGAAATGTCTTTGCAGAGTGCTAAGAAAGCAAAGAGATGTGGCGGCGACAGCATCAGGAGTCCGTGTTAATTGTCTTGGCTGAACTACAAAAGGTTATGCATATGATGGGATTGTTGATGTTTAAATGATTTAAAACCAAGGTTTTCCAACTGTGGGATAAATACTGATGGTACTTGGAATGCATGCTGACTGTTACGTAATGGCTTACTGTGAACCAGCTTACTGTGACAAGCTCTGGTCTCTCCTAATGTTCCATTTATCTCCAAGTTGTACAAGTACATCTAAAAAAAAAAAATAGAATACTGTGTAAAAGTGCATTTTTTCCTGCAATTTCTTGTCATCTCACAAAGTGAAATTGCATTTTTATAGAGATTCATTACACATAAAGTAGTGTTTCAAGCAGAAATGCCAGGTTTCGGACATGGCACATCAAACCATCACTGACTGAAGAAACTTTACATTGGACACAATGGGGATTAAAAATGTTTACTAGAATTTAACATCTTTATTCAACATAATGTAACACCTGACAGAAGAAAAATAAAGCTGGGCTGATTGATATAAAAGCAGGACTTGTGAGTAAATTAAGAGTAAACAGAACTTGATGGAACAATTTGGCTGCAGATGGACTTTAAGGCTCCCCCCCCACACACACACACACTGACATTTTATGCACTGATAAAGCCTAATTAAATAAAACACTTTTCATGGCTGCCCTAATAAAATACTGTGAGACATAATAAAACATTGCAGGGCAATATTTAATTATTTGAAGCAACTGCAAACTCGAGACACTCAGTAGCCCCTCTGGTATGCATTTCATCCAACCACTTATAAAAACAGGCTTTATCCTCAAAATAATCACAAAACAAAAGTTTTGCCAAAAGGTATTATATTCCAGATACCTTTATGAATTATAATATTTTTGTCTCTCTTTTCCTTTGGAAGATTTTAGAGATCTGTTTGTGCAAGTTGGTTGCTCAGTGACTTTCAGACTGTAATCTTTTTGCCTTTTGGTGGGCATAACCTCCAACCAAGGTGATCGCCAGTGATCCAACATATTCTTATATGTCATCAGTTAAAGCTCAATTCAGGGTCATGTGAAAAGTAAGTAGTGCAGTTTAATGAAAAGAAGAGATTTTAAAAACGTACAGAAACTAAATCAAGAATCTTGGGAACAGAGGAACACAAGAGACATGAGAGGAGCTGAGAGCATAGGGACATGACTGAAGTGACAAATAAAATCAAAGTAAAATGTTTGAATAACATATGCATGGAAAGAAACTGGAATAAGTCAAATAATCACTAAGCAGAACTTTAAGTATATAATTTACCAGAAAGCAAAACGACACATTGTTCAAAGTTATAGTGACAAAAGGAAATCCTTCCAGTCAAGACACTTTTGGCAGCATCGCTCTGTAAATGGATTCCCAGTGAGAGATTTAAATCAAAATCATCCACACATGAATACCTTTATATGTAGAAATATAAAGCACTTTAAAACTGTGTATGGAGAAAGTTTAGCATTCTAACAAGTAATATTTACAAAATCCAGCCTGTTTATTTTAGCAATAAAATGTTATAAGTCACGGAGAGATTCATAATTCATTGGTATTTTCTTATGGTTTACTCAAATTCCCAGGCTTAACTGGACCCTCTGGCCTGTATGCAAAACACTGAGGCTTGTAGGTGCCGTGACTGCTATGCAAACAAAGTTCGTTTCTTGACACTGAAACAAGACGGCACAGTCTGTGCAGTGGAGATGAAGACTAAAGTGTTCTCATCGGTATCTGTGAGATTAAAAATGGGAAATGCTGCAACAAATTCCAAGCTCATGCGGAAACAAACAAACATTGCAGCAGTCGGACTTCCTGTGCTGAAAGTAAAAATATTTGTCATTTTGTTGGCTGATGGTTTAAAATACATGCCTCTTTTTCAGTTTGACCTTTGTGCTTCTGGTTGATTACACTGGTTGATCACTCCTGCATAAACCGGAATGAGTAGGCCAGTGATATTTTTTTTTAAGATAGTCGCTGTTAGACTGCGCTTCTTTTTCTAGTTGATTTGGGTGGATTGGACAAAACATATGTTTTTATCTAACTAGATAATGTAAATAGGTTGTGCAAATTTCACAAATGTATTTAGTATAATCAAATGCTGTTGAGGGCTGCACAGTGGAGCTCTAGTCAACACTTTTGCCTTCCTTCTTTCTTTCTGAGTGGAGTTTGCACACTCGCCTTGTGCATGTATGGTTCTCACAAGGTTCTCCAGCTTCCTTCTGGTCTAAACACATGACTTTTAAATGGATACTCTAAACTTGCTCAGGTACGTACTACCTCTGTGATGGAATGGCGGCTTGTCCAGAGTACATCCCTCCTCCAGCCCAACAGCAGTTTGCAATAGCACCTGTCCCTCCAGCAACCATGCAGGTATAAGCTTATATACATGATAGATGCATTGACATCCTGTTCACATGTTAGAGAATGTGAAAAATCGCCATTTCTGAAATGACAAAAACATTGTTGGAAATTTGATCAAAGAAGAGCAAAAACTAATACCGGTTGCTTGGCAACTGTGAAGAAAAGAAGTGAATTCAAGAAAGATTGCTGTTGTGTACATGAGCCGCTCATAGCCTATGAGAAAGGGATGGAAATGCAGACTGAGAAAGTTATGCAGGCATAAAGAAGGTAACCACAACCACATAAGGAGGATTTAAGAGAAAGTTTTGGCGAGCAAAACAGAGGGATCACTTTATCCAGAAGCGTCCTTTCCCCAACTGTTCAACTTGGTAAAGAACAACACAAAATACTTCATGAACAGATGTCTTTTGCAGAGTATCCGCACTTTATTTTTACGGAGCCCATTTCTCCTTCAAAAACTGGTAGCATACACCTTGGTACTAGAGAAACTTACATATTACACCAATGATATTTCACATTAAATGACACCATATACAATAATTATATTCCCAAGCAATCGGTTTGGGAATAGGATAAATAAAATAAGTAATTACGTAGTCGTCCTGAATTTCCGTTCATTTAGATGTAACTGCCGTTCACACCAAATAAACTTCCTGTCTGCTTCTGAAGGTTGAGGTTGTAATATTTTCAGTTATGAAACTTAAACCCCCTAATGAAATATTTTCTGTTTTATCAAACCTTGAAGTGTCGGTGACCTGAAACAATGGTCAGTGTCACCATGAGGTGACAGGAGAGATGCTGCTGGAACGTTTATAAAAACTATTATGAAAAATGCATTTTGAGTTAGTTTTTAGTGTTTTCTTTCTTTGGGAGGGAAGTTTTCAGGTTAATAAATTATTGCAGCCAGTCTTAGGTTGAAAAGACAAAGATGTTCGGCTATACTTAGGACTTAGACAAATTCCTAGAAGGGTCTCAGAGAGGATCCAAGTGGATTTCTTTGTTTTGTGAACTGGAAACTCGGGACAAGCCTGATAAATAATTAGTTCTGTTCTTGTCAAGCTTTCACAATTCCATTCTTTCGTTCCCCCTTCTGCCATGTCCTTTGCTCTTTTATTCCTTTCATTTTCCACTTACCTCACTCTCATTTTGCGAGAAAGAGGGACACTTGCTGACTGCATGAAGGCCAAAAGTGTAAAATCTAAGATATGAATATTTGCCTTTTTCACTGTTTGAGAATGTGGTAGTTTCATATTTTTGTTTAAACAAACATTTGAACCCATACTGCCTCATTTTGTGCAACCTTGTGAAGTCATGGCTCAGCCTTATTATTATTCCTCCTCTCCCGTTATAAAACAAGCCGCAGCCATGCATGTCCTGACCCATTGACTGCACACCAAAAAGCCAAAGGGAAAAAGAGCACCGAGAGAAAATAAGTTGAAGGACTGAGATGTGACACCGACTGAGTTTGTAATCAATTAAGGACCTAATAGATATTCCCAGTGCTTCTACGTTTCAAGGAGAAAGAAAAAAAAAAAGCATTTTTAAAACCTTGACAGCTTGATTAAACGTTCCATCCAGTGACATTTGGAAAAGACTGGATCTGACATTTCTGTGTTGCCACATAACAAGCAGCCATCCTTTCACCAGTGTAATAATACTGTTCATCAGGAATACTCATTACAAAGCATAATTAATGAGCAGCCAGATCCTGCCAAGCCAAACTCCAATGGATTCAAGGCTTGATTTTCCTGCGCCGCTGCGCGGTGGGCAAATTTCGCTGAGATAAAGCTAATGAACTGAACTGCTCACCACCACAGAACAACAAAGCAAACACTGCTGGAGACTTTATTACACTTTCGACAGCCAGAGGATTAATTTTGGTAAGTTCTGTTGTGTCTCAGTGTGTGGTTTTGAGCTGTGCAGCCTACTGGAAGAGAAAAAGACAAAGAATTGGCTTTACAACAAAACAAATAGATCTGTTGAATCTCATGCATCCATGTAAAGTTTTGAATATGAGAGTGACGAGACCTTAGGATGTCCTTACTGGAATAAAATATATTATTACACATCACAAACTTGGATATTGATTTGCTTTAAAAGTAGATTTGTTTCAGCAATATTTGTAGTATCTTAACAGCAACATGTAGGTATATTGAATCTTACTGTGTAAAATGAGAAACTCTACATAACTCTGGTTGTTTTGAGTGTAGAAAAACTACTTTTTTTAAAAAAATATTCATCCTCTATCAAGCTTCTGGTTGGTTGATTAGTTCTTTGTGATGTTTCCTGCCTGGCAGGGACCCACCAACCTTTCAACATCTCATTGCACTAAGTGTCATTTCTTTCACGTTTTGTTTGTTGGTCTGTTTTTGTGTAACATTCCTGAAAGATTTTTTTATTTTTTTTAATTTCCAAACACATTGAATGTGTTTTCAGAGCCAGTAACTTTCTTAAGTCCCTTTTCCTTCATGCCCATATGAATTTCACAAGTGATGCAGAGGGGAGGCTGACAAATCAAAGTGAATTCTGAAACATGGTCACTTTCCTATTTCTTTCCCTGCTCAGATTAAATTTGCAATTAGAATCAAAACTTGGCTGAAAATCCTATTTTTGTAGCTTCTGAGAGATGGATAAACCTGCTAATGCTTAGATTTCAATCAGTTAAATTAGTATGTTGAGAGTTTTTTCCCCTGCTGTTAAATTTCCCCTTTAATCTGTAGCAGCAGAAATAGATTCATAGATTGAGTTATTACTTTGTGATAGATTAATTATGAGATTGATTGATTTACGTACATTGACATAGTTTATTGTGACTGAATATCCCCCCCACAACATCGTATTTCTTTTCCTACTGCATCGATACACACACTCCATGAGTTTGAACCTATTCGTTGTATATCTTTTCATAAGACAAGACTGCTTTTCTTTTTCATTCTACAAATTCCAGTTCGCTTCAAGCAATGCAGGAAATGTCTGTGACAGCCAGCACTGTTATTTTTTTTTTATTTCTGGTTTGTATCAAGTTCTGTAAAAAAAAAAAAAAAAAAAAAAAAAACCCCTTCTGGGGAATTAGGGCACTTTATC
>NW_015114345.1:2484-3237 GCF_001443285.1 Poecilia latipinna | reverse complement strand
TTTTTTTTTTTTTTTTTTTGGTTTTTTTAAAATTTTGTAAAAAAAAAAAAAAAAAAAAAAAAAAAACCTTAGAGGGCATTAGGGATCATTATCCTATTGAAGTCTGAATCTTTTTCCCAAAAGGATCCAAATCAAAGGCCGCAACATATCTCTGAAGAAATAAGCTGTTTCTTTGCTTTGCACTCTGATGCAACTGCACGCTTGAATATTTGTTTTGATACATTGCAGCATCCACTGCGTTCTTTCTTGTTTCTATTCCTAGTTAGATTAACTCTTCTGTGCTGTTGGGAGATGGCCCTCAAGAAGGCCTGAATTTAGAAGGGTCCCACATACAGTGTCTGAACAGGACTAAGATTTATGTGCACCGACACCGTTTGGAGGCCAATGACGTAAAAAAAAAAAAAAAAATCTGTAAATCTTATTCACTTAAGATAACACCTTGAGTCAGAGAACTTTACAGCACAACAATGTATTTTTTTGCAGGATCTGCTTAAAGCAGACATGGTGACAGATACTGAACTGGATGGATGCGAGTTAAATCGGATGAATATAGACTGAAAACTGAGGAGGCGTCTATACAGACACAATGTCACCGAAATAAATGCAGAAGCAGATGCCATGTATGGACTACTGATGAATCAAATTAGTGACAAGGTACCTGTCTATAATATTTGAATAAATGAGGTGTAGTACAGGGGTGGATGGATGGGTTATAGTCTATCTGCTATAATCCTATATATATATATATATATA
>NW_015114345.1:0-818 GCF_001443285.1 Poecilia latipinna | reverse complement strand
AACACCAGGAAACCCCGGCGCCAATTACAACGGCTGAGTGAAGTACCATCAGAAAGTCTCATTCAAGATGTGAATGCAGCATTGAGAACAATTCCTACCAACACCATAACAGAAACCAATGAAACCAACTCAGCATCAGTGATCCTCGGCTATATAAACCATCAAAAGACGGTTAGAGGCTAAGATCAAGATAACAAGGAGGGAAGTGAGCCAGCTGTCAGAGCTCCTAAGGGGTGCAATGAAAAGATCAGTACCCAAGAAGTGTGTGTGTGCAGCATGTAAATGAAGTACAATGAAAAGAATTCTAGATTATTAATCTTATATTGTGAATATTGTTGAGAATGAGAATCTCAATCGATGAATCATAATTTGTATTGACACACGGAGCATAAAATCAGCCAATCAGACTTTACTTATTTTATTAACTTTCAGCGCTGAAAGGAGACGCTTTACCATTACATTGGAGAAGAGTTTCTAAAAAAGTCTGTGCAGCGTCTGCGGAGGAGGAGGGAAGCTGATTATATGGACTGAAGACACTCCCTGAAATCACACCATGTCTCTGTGGCCTGAGAAAATGTTTCTTTTTTGTGAGAAATGGACCTTGGTGTCTAACAGAATGTAACAGAATGTAAACAAATGTAACTCTTTACTATGGGCCCTTTGTCTAACAGCGTGTGACTCTTTCTCGGCCTTGGTAAAGCATCTCAACAATCCCCCTGTTGGGCTCTAAAAGAGCCCAAAAAGGAGAATATAAACCCTAGAGTAGACACTGTCCCTTCCGGAAAACCTCCCCCGAGGCTTTTACAGATCTTGACATA
>NW_015114344.1:127898-142863 GCF_001443285.1 Poecilia latipinna | reverse complement strand
AGGTGACGGCGTAGTGCCGGTCTATCGTCACTTAATAATCCAGAGGTTTTTGAAACGACTCATTTTCAGTTCACCAAAAATATCAACTTATTGCTAAAAGCAGCTTCTTCTTTTTTTTAAGTGATTGAGTTGTTTTTAGAAAGTACCGGAAAGCGCAAAATGTGAAGTTAAGCAATGTTCAAAATCCAAAACAAACTCAAAATGAATAAATATGCAACTACTGTCTAAGAAACAAAACAAGACTCAAAGGCTTCCAATACAATAATCAAATAAACATCTAATAAGCATTTATCTACATAAAAATAAAGTGCATGAAAACACAGAGCTGTATATCCAGGCCATGAAACTATTTTCTAGACTCCTTTGATCTAGTTCACCAGTGAAAGCCTTTATATATACATTAAAAAAAAAAAAAAGCCAGCCCTATTCATGAGGGAAAAAGGAGAAGTCCTTCACTGAGGCGATGTGTAGGTCACCCCCAGAGGACTGCTTCCAAACACCCAACATATAATCTGCTCTCCTCTCTCACAATGACCACTTGAAGATCCTGGCAGGCCGAGCTCCTTTTCTCTTCCTTTGTGTCCCACCCAGCTCCAGCCCCAGCTCCATCCCCACAGGCAGAACAGGCCTGTGGGGATGAACTGGTGTCACTTGAATCTGTTGGATATTTGGCCGCTTTCCCAGTCTCTGGGTGGGAGGAAGAAAACCTCCTCGACTCCTCTCTGTCATTTTGTTTGCAGGCTTGCTGTCCAGGCTACCTGTGCTGCTCAGGAGGTGCAAGAAGCTTTGCGTGGATCAGAGTGTGGACCAACAAGCGCACATATGCGCTCCTTGAGCTCGTGCCAAGTCTCCGCTTGTGTGCTCAAACCTCGGGCTCAGAAATAGACACAGAAGACTGGTGCCAGTCAGCCCTGCCAGATTTACACCGTCACCCACTCTGGGAACGACAGCTGTTCTCTGTTTTAACGGGAACGCCTTGAGTAATACTGTGGTACCTGTTCCGCCGCGCTTTAAATATGGAGTTGTGTTTAATCGAGTGCCAGATGCAGCCTGGGGCGCTCCCGCTCCCTGATAAACATCCAGGTAAAGGCAGAGCAAACACAGAGAGGAACATAGGAGCCTTCCACGCTCTGCTTTCCCATGCGGTTCTGGGCTCTCCGCTGGGCAGCCATCTGCTTCATTCCCTCACACCGGCTCCAACTTTCTGATGACTCGATAAGAAAGCTACATTTTTGTGGCAAGGGGGCACATGAGCGTCAAAAACAAGCTGCCATTGTTGGGCGTAACGTCTGACGTCCCCCGAACTCAGAGGTCCCACAAAGAGAGCAAACTATTAGAAGATGACTCGCAGACTGATTAGAGCCGCAACACTTAATGGCTGGGAAGCCTGGAATATAATAGGCCATTCAAAGCGAAGTCAACAGTCAACATCTCCCCACGCGCGCACGCGCACACACATACCAGAGCCTTTATCCTTTTATTGCTCCCAGTCTCTAAATGAGGCGCTCCCACACTAAGCAGCTCAGCTGCATTCAACAACATTTAGCTGGGCTAATCACCACTTTCTGCCTAGGGAAAGTCTGAATCTATTCGACAAACAGCAGTAGCAACGTGTTGGATGAGTTTTGTCCCTTGAATGCCTCAAATGTCCACTGTAGTGAAGAGAGGAGGCAGGAAAGCAGGATTCAGGGGGTCAGCAGTCAGGGACGTGGCTGATGAGCCGAGCAGCGCAGGCTGCGTCAGTCGCAAAGGCCGGCTCCCTTTGAGTAAATAATCAGCGGTTAGAGCTGAGAGCTAGCCTGCTGGGCTCTGTTGACATGGAAAGATAAGTAGGGAGGCTGGCTAGTGTTCAGGCTGAAATTAATATTGAGGAAAAACTGCAAAGACAAGCAAAAGCCTTTAACAAATTCACCTAAAACAGGATTAAATGTTTTTTATATTTTAACTAAATTGCTGCATCGATTAACCTCAACGATGTTCCATCTGAGGGGTGATGTACAGCGTAGATCGGTCACCAGTTCATTAACAGGGTTTCACCAACTCAAATGTAAGACTTTTAAAATTATGAATGAAATTTAAAATTTAAGACTTGTAGCACAATGGATATGTAAAAAAAAGACAATACATTTGGGGTAAATTTGCACTTACTCATGATAAAAAAAGCTAGCCAGCTAGCAAGGGTATATTGGCAGCTAGCTACTGGTAGCCTCAATTAAAGGGAATCGCACAATGCAGTGAAGATGTCTGCGGGTGACTTGAACTTTAGAAAAGTTTAATAAAGTCTGAGTATACAAGACTGTCCTGCCACGACAAAATCTAAGACCTATGGTTAACTTATTTAAGGACAACTTGCATTTTTTTTAATACATACATGAATCTAGGACTTTTTAAGGGTGGTTGTACACCCTGATTAAAGGGCCTCATTGTACGGCTTTTGCACCAAAGTGGTTCCAGTATTTAACCAGCCAGTTCTTCACTGGTTCCGTTAAAAAAAAAAAAAAAACAGCAAAAAAAACAAAACAAAACACAAACTATTTGCTTTTCCACCACCCGAGGGCCAAGCCAATGCTGTGCCATTACATCACTATAAACGACTCATCCACTTAGTGATCCTGCCACTGTTTTTTGCTGCGTTTTTGTAAAGGATTCTAGTGGTTGGAGAGAGTTTAACAAACAGGGAATACCAGCAAACAGATGTCTGTACATCACCAATCAAATTTATGTTTCACAATCCAAATCAGTTGATCGCTCATCGGTGCCAGAACCGCTGGAAAATCAGAGTTAAGTAACTTTTACACCAGAATTCATCAACAATGACACAAAGTTACAGAAGGGACCTGGAGATGGCATTTATGGATTCAGTAGAAAATAATTTGCAGTTTTCTTTTTCTATGTAGCACACTGAACCTCTTGAGTTCAATGAAGAGAGACATTATTGTATACAGTTTGGAAACCGCTTGTTTTATTGTGATGTTACTTAGATTTTGTTGTTGTGAAAGCGGAATGTTTTTACAGTTTTTTCTTTTTAATTTAGAACATCAAAGGTGAAGCTAAACTCAAAGTGTGGAGCTCATAAATTTTGAACTGATTAGATTGTCAGGTTTTGAATCTGCTTAAATCAGTATTGGCAGGTCAAAGCTTTACAAAAAAAAGATCAGATAAAAGATCTGGATCAGTAAATCTTCCTCCTGCATGATACCAATTGCAGGAGGAAGCTAGAGAACACAGAAAAAAAATCAACGCTTGGCTGAAAACAACATGCAAAGTTAAAACAAAAATGGTTGTGGCTGAGATTTGAATTTAGGAACATCTTGTTGTGAAACAGCTGAAGTAACAACAAGTCATTAATATACTTCATGAACAAGGCAGAACAAAAAATAGGGAGAGAGAAAAATTGTTTTTGTTGCATAGCACTTGTAAATAGTACTCTGTGTATGTAGACTGCACATGACACCATGTAAATTAACCTCAGTTGCCTCAGCGGTAGGCAGTCTGTCTGAGTCGAGAGGCAAACATGAAAGAATAGCTGAGGACTCCACATAATGTGCTTCATGCTGTAAATGTTCATAAATGGCTTGGAATGCAGTCTGCAACCAGCTCGCTGAAGTTCAGCTCTGACAGGAATGATTTTTTTTTTCTTTTCTTATTGATCTAAAATGAACTTGATACGCATGCGGTCCTATGACTGATGAATACAGCACCTGATTTACCTTGAGGGGAAACTCCAGCTGAAGCACACCGGTTTCTGTTTCACTCCAACGATTGGGAATGGAAATGTTTTTTTGTCCGTTCTCTTCTTTCAGAAACTCTCTGAATAAAGAGCTGGTTTAACATTTCGTGTCTCAGAAAACATAACTGCCCAAAAGAAGAAAGAAACGCTAGGAAGAAATGCAACGTCCATTTCATTCTGGTGTGAAACAAGGGTTTCTATCTCCCAACTGGGTCAAGGAGACGCTTCAGCTGCGTGTTTTTTCTCTCTTTTTTTTTCCACAGCAGCTAAAAATAAAGCTGGTCAAATTGTAAATCCACCATCAGGACTAAAAGATACAGAGACTAAACACACCTTCCCCACCATCATATCAATCTCAGCAGCTTTCTGAGAGAGACATAAGACATCAAACAGATTTTTACCATCGGCTCCAAAAATAACTGGGAGTGAGGGCAGTTTCCCAGAGCGAGGGAAACAACAGAACATGGAATCTGCCCCATTGTTCGAAGCCAACGCCAAAGTGTAAATGGCACTTTTCCCAGTAGCTGTAAACATACAGGACTGGACAATGCAGTCTCTGGAAATAGGGCAACGAGTAACCATGTGTCATTGTCCAGTTGTGGGTTTCAAACAAACTTGAATACCAATGAGTTCAACAAGGAGAGAAAGAAAGAAAGAAAGAAACAGCAGAGAGTTGCGTAGTGAACTCCAGCGGTAGCGTTTAATCAGATCATCAAGGAACGGCTGAATTGCAGCTTTCTGCTTCATTGCCACTCTGGCATTTTGCGATGTACGGATAGGACACCTCTGACAAAGCCCAGAGGGGGCTGTTGGAGAGTTCGTGTTTCACACATGAAAGTCCAGTAGACTCGGTTCCTTTGGGGACGAAAATTGCAATATTTGTTACATTTTCCGCTGGTGTGTTTTGCTTTCACACTGAACCGCGTCAAACAATTCAAACTAATTGAGAAACCTGTTCCCCTCCTCACCAGTGGTGGCGCTGCACCAATAGCTACTCCAGGAAACACAAAAATCATTGAAAGACGACAGGAGCGCAACTTCCTCCTTCGCAAAAAATGTGAATAAAAATGGAGTAGCATCAGAATTTAGCAGAAGGATTTCTCTTTTGTCTTTGGTAAAAGACCACAATCCATTTCTCCCGCTAGCGCAAGACACCTGTGTTTGTTTTGGTTGCATTTACCCCGAATGCCTTGCACTGTAGTTCTTTTCATGCTTTGGGAGCGGTCTCCGGTTTGCTTGTGTCCAAATATGCATTCGTACCAGCACAGAGTTCATTCCAACTGAACCGAGACCTGGGTTTTTAGGCGGACCAGAGTCTGCACCAGAGTTCGATGGCGCTTTCACACCTCCCCAAACGAACCAGACTTTCAAAGGAGAACTAGAGTTTGATTGAAGTGAACTAGACTAAGAGGAAAGCATTGAGGCAGTAAGTTGCCAGGTAATCGAGAACCTTCTCTGACAAACAGCCCACTCTGAGCTGTTCCTGATGGACCAAGGCAGGCGGAGCGCTCACACAGGGCTCGCCATTCATCCAGGAAACCTTAGCACCCTGAATCGCCGAGCCCAGCAACAAGTGCTAGGGGTCCACCCTTTACCGGTGTATTTACAGGAGTAGCTGCCTCCTATTTCTGCTCAGACACCAACTTAAAAATAAGATGGTGCCTCCAGGGAAAGGGAGAAGTGTTAAATCATCTCACCACGCGGAGAAAAGCAGTTAAATTGTGCAATGCTGAGAAACTACCGAGTTATTTCCCCAAACAAAGCATGCAGAGGCCTGTGAATGAAACACAAGACACGATCTGCCAAAATACGACACTTCTGTTTGGTTATGGATAAAGCATGTACAAAGTCTATTCAGGGTGGCTGCTAAGCAACGCGCTTATCTAAATATTGTAAAGCATGAAGCGTAGATATGGACCGACAACAGAGCACTTGGCAGCAGTTCCAGTAGCTGTAACTGTAAACCCGACACGCCGCAGGGCCCGGGGCCTCGCTTCTGTTTCGCAGCGTGACGAGGAGGGCCGCAAAGCCAAATGGAGGGGCGGCAAAAGCCAGAGCTGCTCCTGCAGGAAAACAGGAAAAAAAACTGAGATGAGGTGCAAGATGCGTGACTGGGGTCCAACTCACCACCCCAGATGTCCGGAACAATCCAGAGAGAGGGGAGAGTGCACATACCTCACATGACAGAAAAACGTCCTGCACCTGCCGTGCACACATTCTCTGGGGCTTTTGTTTAACACCTCCCATTCCTATCGTGTCAGAGGGAGAAGGGAGCAGGACACCCGCAGCACAGCTTGTATTCAGCAATGCTTCTTCACTTTCTGAGGAGCCTTTGAAGAGTTGTTTTCTGTAAATGCTGGTTGCTTTTTAGTCCCGATTGAAAAATCAGAACAGTCCCTTCAGTTGTTTAAACTACAGAATGTCACGCTGTATGCAATTGACTTGTAAGGATTCACCTTACTCAGACAAAAACTGCTGTTTTGGGGCCTTGCAATTTGTTTTTTTGTAAATGCAAATGAAGAAAAGATCAAGAAAACTGCCTAATCAGCCAATCTCCAGAAGGATTGTTTGTTTTTTTGTATGACTTTGTCTAGTTGACTGATTTGTAGGCATCTTTTAAGTTTCCTAAATACCCATTCTTCTGGAAAAGTTCAAAAGTTCTGGAAAAGCTAAAACAGACTGAACTTAAAATAAATGTACAATATAATCAAAGACATAACCCAACTAATCCTGAAAGACATTTCTCTTAAGGGAAGCATCATGTATTTTCCAGGCACATAGTGGGATTTTATAGCACAATCCAGTAGCTGTTACCTTCAGTTGTAATAAAAAGGCCATATATATGAAACATGACTGAAAAGAAATTTGAGTTTGCAATTTGACGGCTTGAAGTTGGCCTCTGTGTCTTTAAGAAGCTCCTACTCTGACACTTTGCCTTCACCACGATGCTTCTCATTACACCGTTTACAACAGTTCTTAGGAACCTGGGACTGAAAAGTAGTTTGTTTGATGAGCTAAGCAGACTTGGAGTTCCACTAGATGTTTGCTAATTGCTGCTGCTAGTCTGAAGGAGCTGAGTGGGGAAGTCGCATGGGAGGATGAAATTATACAGTCAGTATTTACTGATAAAATGATTTATAATCACAGCTGGTTGCACAAGATTTCATTACACGGTGTCCGGGATTGAACACAAGTGAGCGCCACACTTTTCAGAATCATTTGTAAAACCATTCGTCATTTCATACATCTGCTAGATAGAGTCCAAATTTAATACAACGAAGTTTGTGGTTGTAAAGCGAAGATCTTCAAGTGATATGAAGACTTTTGCAAGGTACTGTAACTCTGCTAGAGACATGTAGGAGGTACTCATCCCCACAGCAATCTACATTAAAGTTAATGTTAGGCTTCAGGTTGTCATTTACCCATCCTGATCCGTCTTTAGCTTAGCGTTTATTTTATATACCAGACCCACTCAAGCCTGCAGCTTTCTTGTTTTTTTATTCTTAGTTGTTTTATGTCTGATTCTACAAATCCTCGTCTATTTTCTTAAACACCCCCACATTACAAGACCCCTTAGATTCTCCACAAAATTTGCCAACAAATACTTTGGATTCCTGAAGAGAAATGATGGCGGGAACTAATCCACCGACTTTCCCTTTGCTTCAAGCCTCCTCCAGCTTCCTCTTCCTGTTCTGTTTGGATCTCCAGCAGTTGTCGATGTCCATTCCTCGTCACACGCTGGAAAACGAGTTTATGGGGGGAGAGGATCATCTTACACTCTTAGACATGGGAAGCACGCTAGAGCTGCTTTATTTGAGCCAGCAAAGATTGAAGACTGGAAGAAGAGTAAAGACTCAACAGCCAAGAATCTGCATGCCTTGCTGAGGGAAAAAGGGGTCGGATACGAGAGAGCTGTAGGCACCCCCCCGCGCTCTCATCCCTGTGACCGGATTCACTTCCAAACATTGGGATAAGACTAGAAAGCCGTTAATAATGGCTGAAACAATGGTCCTAAGACTGCCTTATATTGCGTCATGTGAAATCACACATGGAAAGTGTTCCCTCTCCAAGGACGTTTTATCTGAACAGATAAATGTCATTGCCACTTAGTGGAGAAGAGTGAACAGACTCTCAGTAACCCTAAAACTGTCTAGTCCAGTTGTCAACTGAGCTGGGCCGATATTTGTTGCTCACCACAGTGACGCACCTAAAGGTTCAACAACCAGACGAACCAGTTTGCTCGAAGCGCTACAGGGCTGGTGCATACAAACTAGTCTAAACATGGGGTTTCTCTTAAACTGATGCAAGGTAAAAAAAAAAAAAAAAAAGAAAAACACAAAGAAAAACATAACCTTTTCCAATCCGAGTTGTTCCGCAAAACACTACCCAATTGAAAACAAAGGCGAACTAGATGGTGCGTGATGTGGACACCGATATCACTGAGAAAAATAGGTCAACTTGCTCTGGGTCAGAATGGGATTCTCACAGTATCACAACCTTAACTCTGTAATATACCACAGTTTTGCTGGATCACAGTCCTGGTACAATGAAGAAAATGTATAACATGATCCTATTGGGTTTATTTCAAATTAAACAAGTCAAATTTAAGACTTTTAAGAACTTTTAATGCTACCTTGAATGAAATTTAAGACAAAAAAAAAATCATAAACATAGGGAATGGTTGGGGGATCCTTTTGTACTACAGAAAACGTCACAAAGCCCCCTGTGGTGCCTAGCTTAAATGTGTTTTGCACAGAATGCACCTAGCCTCAAATGCGTTGGCAGCAAATGTGAGCTAGTAGCAAAAACAAACGTTGTTCAGCCAACCGGATCTGCACTTAACGACAGACACAGAAAAGTTAGCTAGCTAGTTAGCATGGATATATTAGCAACAAGTTAATGGTAGGCTTCATCGTCTCGAGTCACAGAATGCAATGAAGACTCATGACTCAAACTTTAGCTACACAAACAACGTACTGGAAACAACTGTCCATACATTTATAAGAGCTTAAAAATTTGGTATACATTGGTATACCAACTAGCTTGTACATAAGAAGGACCCATGACGACACGTGACCTTATGCATTACAAAGCCTTTGAAATAAACCTTCTTCTGAAGCCTGTGGTGGTGCACAACAAAGCCAACTATTGTCAGATCAACAGGCGGGCGCCCATTCAAGGAGGTCTCTGTGCCACCACCACATGAGGAGAGTCCAGCCAATCAGAGCTAGGCTAGAGGGAGGAGTCTGGGTCATGTAGGAGAGGTCTGGGGTGACCTCCAATACCAGCTGCCCCAAATTTAAAAACGAGAGACAATTTCCGCCTCTCCTTTGGCACAGACTTAGAATGGGATCCCACAGGGTCACCGAGCCACCTTGGGCAAGGCCAACGTTTCCCATACTCTCTTCCAACAAACAATTTTACATGGCTTGAGTGAATTCACTTCCATGAGCCGCCAAACTGCTCAGACCCCGCTGAAGCCAAGTGATTCTCCACTAGTTGTGAAATAAAAGTGCCTAAACCTTTCAACAGCTCCATGAAAAGGTTTTTGTGGGTTGGCACTTCAAAGTTTCTTCAGATACCCGGCCACAGTATCTGCCAACAAACTGAATGAGGAGAAGCGTTGCTCAGATCTCTCTATGGAGAGTATTGTCAGGTCCATCGGCCTGCATTCTCCTGGCAGAGCTTTCAGGAACCTCCACCCTCCGTCCAGTTCAGCTGAACAGTCGGTGTCTGTCTGAGGTCGCACTCGGCAACAGGATCACTGAACTCTTGGTGTAGTCATTCCTGAAATCCCCCCGGCCTCCCACTGGCTACCTGAAAACATATGGAGACTTTTGAGGTCAGATATGAGGACGGATCAGCGTTTAGCACAAACACGCCTCTTTCCGTCCAGCACACCAGCTGTCACAAAGCGAACAATGGGGTCACTTGTCCAAACAAGATAAATCCAATTCCTGCTTTATTGTTGTAAGTTTTATTGTATTTCTTTTGCTGGTGATTCAACAATTCAGTTGCAGTAGATAGAAAATCAGAAACACCAATGAAAGCAAACCAAAGTAGAGGCAGAGAGGCCTACTTGATAACTAGATTTCTTAGTACAAAAACAGTACCGCATCATAAAACAAGGGTAATAAGTGGTAAAATGCTGTGATTTCAAATGAAGTTTCATCTTACAGGCTTTACATACCAAGACTAGTTTGAGCAAATTTTACAAAATTAATGCATCTGTTTGAATCGTGAGAGAAAATGTGATCTTTACCATTATACTAATTTCATTTTTTCAATGTAAGATGGTTCAACTTTCAGCCATAAGTGGACCAAACAATTCCATTTCTTTCTTTTTTAAAATAAAAAAAATTACATTTTTGAACAATTTTGTTCAAAAACTTCACTTCCCCTGAAACATCTCTTGCTAAACAAACACCACATACGTATTTAAGCAAGCTGGCCCCCGTTTGTTTTTCCACCAGCAGCAGTAATTTGTACCATCATTTTAAGAGGAGCCCCACCTTCGCCCCCCTCCCCCAGATGACATAATAAACGACGCCAGCATCTAATCCCGGCGTGGAGCTAGGAGGTTAAAGTGGAGGTCAGTGGGCGGACAGGGAGCCAGGCAGGATACGCACGTCTGTTCGTGCCGTCCTCTGGAGGAAGTGAAGACGCCGACCCTCCAGGATTAGAAACGCAGAGCAATCTGGTGAAGATGTTAGCGCTCAGTCTGTCCAGGGCCCGACGGGGAGAGGAGGATTTAAGAGGCCATCGCAGGGGATCAGCATGCAGGGAGAGATTAATATTTCTCAAACAGTGGAAGAGCCAGTGCAAAACTTTGTGGCCATGTTTTGTTCCACTCCCGTGTGATTTATACCTTTCACTCAGTTTCTTGACAGCCCACCGGTACGACATGCACCGGCTGCACGGGCTAGAACGAGATGAGTCACCCGTTCAGATGTCTACCCGTGTAGTGCAACGAGTTATTATCTGCTTTAATGCGGCCGAGTGATAATCAGCATTTTCCGCGTTTGCTTCGACTGCTGTGCGCAGGTGAGGCAAAGCAGCTCCCGGAGGACGAAAAGTTCGCAACATCAAATGGTTACGTGCAGGTGAAGATAAGCGTGTTTGACTATAAACCACCTTAACCTCATTACGGAGTCACTGCTGCAGGTCACGGCGAACCACGGTCAAATTAGAAGGGTGTGTTGGGTTCAACAGAGCTGATCCGCAGATCTGAACAGGATTACAGTCCAGGAAAAAGAAAGAAAGAAAAGACATGAGGAATACTAGGGCTGCAGCTAACGATTTTAGTTAACGATTAATCTGTTGATTGTTTTTGACAGTCGATTAATCATATTCAAATACTGGTCTGCAGATTTTCAATTTCAGACTTTTTTATACTGTATTAGAAATACATTAAAATATGCAAATAAACCAGTAATTCAACTCATTTTTAAAAATGGAAAAATGAATATTTTGTTACCAAAAATTAGTAAAATGCTTGACCATCTGAGACAGCGATCAACATATGAGATACTGTTTATCTGTTTTTGGATCAACAGATAATCGGACACTAATAGATTTATGTATTTATTACAGTCAAAACTATGCCATGCGAGTTCTGAGTGAAAAATATTTATAGACAAAGTTTTGTTTGTCTATTAACAGAGATGAGTCAGTTTTGGTTTCATTACTTCTCTGAATATGTTGTACTTTCAGCAATTGGTCTTTTTGTGAGTCTGTATACTCCAGTTAACAATTAATTAATTACTAAATTAGTTGATGGTTATTTCAATAATTGAGTTATCATGATTTAGAATCAAGTTTTAGAAGCACTCAACGTCAAAAACACTTTAAAATGTCCCGTAGACCAGCAAAAAGATTAGTTAATTGTCAGGATTTCTTGTCTTTTTGTCTCTTTGACGACACTTTGATTCATTCTGTAAAGAAGATAGGTAGGGAGTGAGAGGGGGTGTGTAAAGTAAGTTGTTCTCCTTTTGTCTGAAGCGTCTCCAGCAGCCCATCAGGGTAAACACCGAGGTGACGTACCATTGTGATTCCAGCCATTCATATTAACAAGCCCGTGCAAGGAAGATAAACTCTGCCTTGCGGCGACAACAAATGGATCAGAGTTTACACCATAAAACGATGGGAGACGAGCTTAGTAGAAATGGAGAGAAAAACCTTTAAACCGCAGCACCCAGGCAGGATGGTGATGGGATCTGCTGCACCCACGAAGCCATGTTGGCCTGCTGTACCAAACCAGCAGCTTCAGGCTATGTAAACAACATCAATAGCTTTGGGGTTTTTTTTATTTTAGATTATGTATGTGGAACAGCTGTCAACAAGAGGTCTTTGCGGTCAGATGACAGGTTTAAAAAAAAAAAAAAAAAAAAATCTGCACTTGGTACACATGTACCAGGGATAAAACAAAAATGATTCATCAATTGAGCCACAACAATGCCTAGGGAACATGTATACATTCCTTACATCTTTCACATATTGTCACTGAGATTTCATGTGGTAAACCAGCACAAAGCTGTGCAGATTATCCAGGAAAACGGATGGATGTCTGTGAAACACTTTCACAAACAGAAGATATGAAAAATGAGGTGTGTATTTGTATCAAGTCCCTTTTACACCGACATCCCCAATTAAAATCCAGTACAACTCATCACCTTTGTGCCATTTAATCTGAATATTGAGGACAACAGTGAACAAACAGCATTGTGAAGACCAAAGAGCACAACAGACAGGTCCCAGGATTTAAATAACTACTGAATGGAAATACTATGTCACAGCTGGCAAACCAGAGAGATATGACTGCTCCCCACAAACACTTGGGGGTCAGGAGCTTCTATCAGGAAAATCACTTTACATCACACTAAACGACGGTGAACATCTGAGGACAATGTAGCTGTAGGGGCTGAAATCCAATGAAAAAAAAAATAAAACGGAGTAAAGTTTTAAAGCACATCTGCTCTGAAAAGCAGATGGTGAAGGCATCCAGCAGAATATGAACCCTTATGGCTGAGGCTGAATGAGCCACCAGTGAAAACCGGAGCAACAAATGGGAGACTGTGGAACATTTACTGGCCTCCTAAACCACAGCAAAGAGGAAAGTTAGTCCAGCAAATTACTGGACGAGATCAAAGCCAATTCAAACGATGTGGCTGCTGGTGGTATATCATTTGGGAGAAGATAAATTTCAAGTCACACTACAGCTACTGCTGTGTTGTAGCTCTTTAAAACTCTTAATTAGCGACTAAGAGCTGCAGACGTTTCCGTGTGAAACCTGTTGTTTCCAACGCTGTTAGCAAACAAAAACAGCTTCAATATGAGTTTTAAAATAGTAGCAAACAGAACCAGCTAACACAAAGAAAGCCAACAAATTATCTAGTTTCTCTTAAAGCCTCTCTTGCATTGTCTCGACCCACAAACCGTAAAGTTTAAAATTAATTTGAACTAATTAACCAGTAAGTGGCGCGAGAGCAGTCGGGATGATAGCGAGCAGACACACCGAGCTAAACTTTCTGCGTTTAATTTCGTGTCGCATTCAAAATAAAGTGGGTAAACTTACCTCGTCCCGGCCATTTTTCACATTGTAAACGAAGCGGACGCAATGAAGAAAGTCAGCTCTGCTTCGGAGGTTAGTTTTTCGGAGCGGTGAGCACAGGACGGTCCTCCCGGCGCTGCCTGCCTGGGTGAATCCGATATGGAGTCTCCGCCTCCCCACGTGAATCATGGGGTTGGGATGGGGGTCACCCGGTCTGCAACCCCCACCGAAGCACTAATACAAACTTCCCAGCCCACATACAACTCCTCCTCCTTTACTCCACACCATCCACCCAATCCCGCTTCACTCCCGGCTGTCCGACGACGAGCCGAAGCGTTTGTGACTCATTCAGAAACAGCTTCAAAAGTAGACCGTCCAGCCGGGACAACTGCCTGCCACCTTTAAATAGAGCTACGTGTAACCTATTGCTGTCAACCAATATAACATATTAATTTATGAATTACACAATCTTTTTATTATTAATACCACTTTCTAACCCTTTACTTGCTCTTTTTTTGGTTCAGTGGGTGAGAAAGATCAAATTTAACCTGTTTCGACTGTCAGGTGTCATTTGGTTCTGTTCCGGTATACTACCGATGGAAGACTGCTGTATTCACCGACTTTCAGACGTATCTTGTCTCACAATGTTTAGTGAAACAAAAGGCCTCCTGAATTCCGACTCTTAAAGTCGGAGCTAAACAAGCAACCCTGAGTTCAGTATCCAATATGGCCGCTTATGAGCGTTTCCTAGGAGCAAAGAGCAGCAAATCGGTTCAAAATAGCAGCTTTTGTATAGCGTAGTGAGTGGAGTCATCATATATTAGTTGACCATATTGCTTAGTCTAACACTAACATTATCCTTAAAATCTCCAAATACACTCAGTGGTAGTTGTGAGGTTTTTTTCAAATGACAAGTGGGATTATTGTAAGGGATTTGCTCTTGTGACGCAACCAGTGACTCCACCCCCTAGCCAATCAGTGACACAGTCTTGACAACACCTTTTCAACCTGACTGAATAAGAGACCCCAGCAGAGAAGTTTAAAAAAAAAACAAAACAAAAAAAAAAACAAAAGAAAGGGGCTGGTGCCATGCAACTGGAAAACTGTTATTAGCAGACGCCATGCTGAGTAGGCACTAATGTAAAAGAGCCACATATTATAGTAATTATTACCAGTATAAACTATAAACCACTGGTTTCTTGTATGTACAAATAGATAAGAATACATTGTAGACTCTTATACCATAATAGCACTTCCCACCGTTTTCCAAATTGCATCCAAAATGCCCTCTTCTCTGATTTCAGCCATTCACCTGACATCCAAAGGTGACTCAAATGCAGCATCCGTATATAAGATACTAGCTGTTACTAATCAGAATCTCAGACACTGTTTTTTTAATTGGGCAGTATGGCTTTCCACCCAGGGGAGCACACCACAAGGAATGTCATTGGTAAACAGGTTTTAGCTAATTTTCAGAATGACTCAAAGAAAATAAGTATTGTTAGAAAGTGTGCACAACTATTACATTGACAGAGCACGTGCTTCACAGCTTATGATTCAGTGTTGAATCAAGAGGTCATTTAAAATCTGAAATGTTTAGACTGACTACACCTCAGCTGGATAATTTAAGTTTGTATTTGGAGTAACAGAAAAAGGGTCTCACCCTGTCAGTGCTACAAACTGGA
>NW_015114344.1:107898-125398 GCF_001443285.1 Poecilia latipinna | reverse complement strand
AAGAATATAAACTAAATGTTCCTGCTTTGGAAAGTTGTTCCTCTGGATTCTTAGTTTGTTCCAATTCCTTTTCTGGGATAAGCTGGAAGGAGTTTCTCTGCATAATAATCTAAAAAGTATAATATTGGTCTAAACAGTGAATACTCCACAATTTATAAAAGTAATATAAGTTTGTACTAACTAATAAGAATATAAGAATAAGCAGGATGAAACGACAACATTGGGAAGAGATAAGAGATTTTATTTGCTGAAACGTGTTTATGGACAAACTCAAACTCAAAGAAGCTGTTTAACTCAGCATCAGTTGCACTATGAAGATTATACTTCTACACTTTTATAAAGTAAACTTCCCAATTCCCTTAACATATTAAAATCTTTCAGTTTATCGATGCCAAAACCAATAAATCAAACTCAATACTGTCAAACTTTATAAACAACCATTTAGGGGAGGCTCCTGAAGGTCTGGGGGCCCCTAAGTAGATGTTTAATTCACTTATGGGCCGGGCCGGCTCCGACTGCTGGGTATGGAGAACCTCAGCCTCAAATTGTGTGCTGCCTGTCAGAAAGCAATGCCTGTACTTAGTTCTCTTGTTTGTTATGTGATGTTTCTAACAAACCTCTAAATCCTAAACAGTGTTTACCCTGAGATTTAATCACACACTCTGCTGCCCTCCATCTAGCACAGTGGTTCTTAACCTTTTTTGAGGTACCGAACCCACCAGTTTCATATGCGCATTCACTGAACCCTTCTGTAGTGATAAATAAAATAAAATATAGCTCTACATTCTCAAGAGAATGAAAAATTAATAATAAATAATAAAGACTTTGTGGTATTCTGATTTAGTAATGTAATTATATTAGTTGTGTTACCACCCCCACGCCACTAGAGGCAGTACCAACCCCGAAAAGATGCGACTAAGGAGCAGATTTAGAAGTACACCGAAAGCTACAGAATTTGGTAAAAACTGAGCTTTGCTGAAGTAATTAAAGACACAAGTTCAAATCCATGCTGAGAGTGGAGCTCCTTTAATCAGTGCTCCTCCGCAGCTCTGATTGGCTAAGCAATGTGACGTGATCCTCTGCAGCAAGTGATGGCAAAGCGGGGCGTCATCACGACTTTACACAAGTGTGTCTTTACCTCCGCGGCAGAGGCTCCGCCGAACCCCTGAGACCGACTCATCGAACCCCTGGGGTTCGACCGAGCCCAGGTTAAGAACCACTGATCAACCAATCAGGTGACTTCTGGTAGCAGATGGTAGAGGAAGGAGTCTGACTACATACGCCTGCTTCGGTTTCCTTTTTTGTATCATCGGTCACGCCCTACTTTGTGTCTTAACAGGGACAATCCTGATGAACTAATAACATGACAAAAATGTGAAAGTGTTGCTTTTGCGAGGTACTGCAGACGAAGCTTCACTGAGCAGACAGAAGCCTCCCTGATTTCATTTTGCAGCTTTACTTCCATCTGGAGTGTTTGTAGATGTGGTCATAGAGGAAGACATACCTGTATTCACTGAAGTGGCTTCTCTCCTTTCCCCCTGGAAGGAAGTGAAAGGGATCAACATCGCTCTGAAATGACTCGAGAGAGAGAGAAAAAGCGACGAATCACGTTCTGCCCTGAGAGGCGTCTTACTCACCCTTCTCCGGGTTGCACTGCTTGTGGCCCTTGCAGCTCCTTAAGCCCATGAGCTGCTGATGCATCGAGTTGAGCGCGTTGCGATCCAGAGTGCTGACAGCATTTATCAGCTGCGGGAACGAGCAAGGACAAAATGTCAACGGGCGCTTTGTAAACTCTGGAAAATGTCAGTAAAGCTCTACCCACTGCGGACAAAGGAATGCACTGCATTTTTTAAATTTATTTTTATAGTTGTTATTGTCGAAGTATTTATACCCTCCGCTATGGGTGTGTCTGTGCAAACAAAATACCTGGTAGGGGTCGGTGCTGAGGTCAAAGTATTCCATGAAACCGGTGGCAAATTCACAGAACAGGAAATTGTGTGTGTCATTGATGGTCCTCAGGCACCAGTATGTGTTGTTGTTGGCACTGGTGCACGCACAGAACGGACCCACTACAGGGAGAGGGAGGCCGGAGGGAAAAGGGAGGGGGAGCAGATTTAGAAAACAGCAGCTTTTCAGAAAAAGGTCGTCATAATATTGTTTTTTATCTCAATCTGCCCTGACAAACGGCAGCAGAGGTAGAAAACAAAACACCACGTTCCAAAAACACTTTCTGAAAAGCCAGTTGTCGTTCCTTACTCGTCCAGAAGGGGGCGGTCTGCCAGTGATGGTTGTCGTGGGTGAAGCAGGTCAGACCGGGCATGCTGCAGGTGTCGTTGTTCTGGAGCCTCTTGAGGAATTTGCGCAGTTTTTTTCTGCGCTTTTGCTCCTTCTGCAGCCACTGAGTCTTCTGCTTGGACGGCATTCTGACGGGAACAAAATCTACTAGAGTGACTGAAATATTAAAAAATAATTTAAAAGAGCCTTTACTAATGACGTAAAGTGTTACCTGAGAGAGTGCATTTGCTCCACATTTAGCAGATAAGCCTCCTTACTCTTGAGAAGATCACTGAGGAGACAAATTTCAGCCGTCACCGTTTGTCTCGGCGGCGGTCTTATTTTCGGATGACTTGCTCACCTGGGCGCGTTGCACTGGCATTCCTCTGGCCGCACCTTTTTCAGGTGACCTTTCACCTCACGCAAGTTCTTGATTTTGGTCTGCAAGGTTTCGATCTGAGAGCAGCGAGAAGAACCAGAGAGTCACCCGGAGCACGTTGCGCGTCAGACAAGCTGTGGTGTCGGATCGGTTCGGCAGAGTTTAGATAAAAATGGGAGCACCTCATGCTCAATGTGCAGTTTGTGGTCCTTCCATGCCTGAAGGGACTTGTAGAGGCCCCCGTCACACTTCACCGTGTCGTTCATGAGGATCGAGCATCTGCACGTAGAGGAAAATACGCCGTTCATGCATATTTAGCACAACACAACTGAAACTTAAATTCCATTCGGCGTAAATGCTCCCGAGTGAAACGAGTGGATTTATCCGACAGTGAAAGCTGAAGGTTAAAGCAGAAATCATTTTTGCTGCTGTTACTGGGTGTGTTTTTAAAGTTGCCCCTGAAACAATCCCCTTAAAAATGATTAAAAGTGTTTTGAAAATGCAGTGAAGTTGGAGCTTAAGCTCCAACTGAATCCAATATCTGGCAGAGTTTGAGGCAAGGCGATTTTCTTTTTGTTAAAATATTATGGCAAAGAAATAATTTATTTAAAAACTCGTTGAATTTCATCTTATCGTCCTCTTTCTAAGTTGCCTCTGTCATCTCCAATCAGAAACAGATTCCTTGGTTGAATATGTTGTAAATCTATATTTATGAATACTTAATAAAAGTTGCTACACCTTTTGTTGTCATTATTTTTAGACCTTCATAAAGCAACTTAAGATTCATAAGACTTTATTTTCATTGCAGAACTTAAGAACAGTTTGTTTAAAGACGCACAAGTATACCGACCTACTGTGCTGTGGAGAATGGGTCTTCTCTTTCTCTAACATGTAAATTCACCTATTTCTTGTTAATAGTTGCAGTACGTCAGCAGGTGTGTGTTAGTGTGTGTGAAATGGGAATCCTTAATTTTTAAATTAGCTGTTTTTTTGTTTTTTTTTAAATAAAGATCCAACTTAGGATTGGGTTTTGAGCCTGTGGCTAGAAAACCTCTGTACAAAAACAATGGATCTTTGTTTTCACCATGTAACGTTGTTTACTGTTCTGTTCCTGATTAAATAAGCTTCAATTGATTCAGATGGTGACCAGACTCGGATGATTTTCAGCTTCTTTGTTTTCAGCCGGTCGGATGTGCAGAAATCCAGTCCTTTTTCGATCGCCCAGCATAATAAAACCAAACTACAAAGCTGCGACAACCACTTTAGTCTTTGTTGCTGGAATAGCATCCAAAGTTATCTGTTGTTGGTATAAGTGGGTTTAAAACTGAAGTCAGAGGAAGAATAAATACTAAAATAACTACTTAAAAAACATAATGCATTTTCTTCCTGTTGAGAAATGAGGTGAGAACGAGTGAGAGAGAGAGCAAGACAAGAAGGATGAACGTATCACAGCAAAGTTGCTCTGTTTTATCTTGAAACAGGCTGGATGTGTGCTGCTCCAGTAGGCGTCTCTAGGGAACAGATTCTGCTGTTTTAGCAATGCTAAGCTTGCTAATCGCTTGTACATGGTGCTGGAACATCAGCTCTGTAAATGTTTTCTTTAATACTAGCTACGGGTAAAACCCCGTTTGAAGAAGCACTGATGTTGTGTGAGGCTGTATTTTTTTCAGTCACTTCACCAGAGTGACTTCAGCAGGTGGTAATCACTTTACTCCATAATGAGGCACGTTTGTAGTTCCTGTTTTGGTTTGAAAAGGGGCCATCAAACAGAACATCAATCTGTTTCCACCGTGTTGATTTTTCATCAAGTCGGCAAAGAGGCTGAACGACCAGGGGCCGGCTTCAGCAGAGAGGCTGGATGTAAATCAATGTTGCTGAGTTTGTTTTTTTTTGTTTTTTTTTGTGCTTCTGTTCTCTGTCTGTTATGAAAGATGCTGGGTTTGGAAATATTGGCCGTCTTTTGGAAATCTCACAATTAAGGCAAGGCTCTTTATTCTCTAAGGGATATACACACAGTCGCTGATGTTTACAGCTAGCTACGTTAACTGTGTGAATTGCTAACATAAGACGCTAAAGGCATTCTTAAAAAAACAAACAGTGTAATCCTGACTTAGTCTTTGCTTCTAATAGAAATGATTAATGAACTCTCACAGCAGGAAGGCTAGAAATTAACATTTGCTTTGTTTAGTAACAGTTTTTAAAGAAAAATCGGTGCTAGAGCTTTACCAAAACCAGAGGCCACAAATCAGTCACATATTTATGATCACTACATCTGTTACAAAGCTGCTTAATCCTGAGTAAAAAACCTCCTTTCATGGAAAAATTACTACTTTATTTTAGCTTCAAAGCCTCTTTTTTTGGCCATCACTTCCAGAGCTTACTGTCAGTTTTATTCTGAGAGACACATGCATTAGCTGTGGACCTGACAGCTTGAATATTTGCATCCCCCCCATCCCACACACCTGTAGGTGACTTTCAAAGCAGCAGGTGGTGTGAGCTTGTCACGGGTGGTTGGCTTGGCTGCGACTCCCATTCCGCTGAATTCTTCGCCATCATCTCCGGCGGCTGCGCCTCTCCACCTGTCTCTGGTCCAGCTGGCGTTCCCGGATCCCAGGGACCTGTAGCCCTCCTCCAAGTCGACGGCGTACAGATCTCCATCCAGCTCGAACGAGACGGAGCGCGCCCAGCGCTTCCTGGTCACGGCCTTACTGGACTTAACCTCTGCAGATTAATTTGATTGACAGAAGATAGTTTGAGCACTTTTGATCAGAGTCGGTGCATTGGACAAATATCATATATTCTGAATGTGTTTCTTTGGAATGATTTCGGGCTCCAGTGATTTCTCAACTCCGCCACTTGGTGGCAGCACTGGCACATGCCTCTCATGTCATGAAAGCCTGGCTGCTTTAATGTCAGATTGTAGACCCGCTGCTTCCTCTTCAGGCACAGAACACGTGTATTTCTGATCAATTCATGGTGTAATAACACTTGTTGGGACAGCAGAACGGTCAAGTGAGATAAAGAACTCACTCTTTTTGTTCAGGAGTCTCTTTTTCTTAAGGACAGACGTTCTGAGCCCCCCGTCGCCACAGTTACAGTCGTCAAAGTTGGAGGTGACAGACATGGTAGAGGGACTGCTGGCCATCAGAGCCTGCATGCGAGGGGCAAACAGACCCGCCATGCCTTTACACTTATACAGCCTCAGCTTGCCGGTCGGATCCTCCACACACTGCCACTTCTGGAACAAAACCAGAAAAGGAAAGGGAAATGTATTTAAGGGGGACCTATTAAACAAAATGTACATTTTGCACATTTTTGTTCTTCCATTTGCGTCTCTGCTGTCATGTTTTGGCAATAAATTGATGCTTTTTGGTGTTTGGAAAATGAGCCGTTTCAAAAACCTCCTGATTGTTGAGTAACACTGCGCCGTTACTGAGCAACCTAAGCGGAGCTCCAGCACACTTGGTTGGCTGGTTTTACTCTTTGTGGGCTGTACAATGGCTGCTGGAAAATACAAGCGTTTTGTTGTTGACTTACCATCCAGAAACTGCTTGCTGCTCCTGGTTTTCATTGTATTATTGTGCATCTGTTTGCAGCCATTTTCACATGTGATTGTGAACATTGAGTTTGAGGGGGGCTGGAGAGGGCGTGGCCTGCAGCAGCTTATTTGGATTTAAAGTGACAAGAGGCCCTAAAACAGCTCATTCTGAAAGGAGCTAAAGATAGAACTGAGCAGATTAAAATCTCATTATCTAAGCAAGATTTTGCGCAAAAAAAAAAGTAATGAACATGTTTTGCATATTCACTGCGTTCTATCCTAACCTGTGTGACAGTTCACCTTTAATGATATAGACTCAGCCCTCTTTGTTTATAAAGAAATTAGATGGTATTTTCAAAAGCTTACAGTGGCTGCACATCACAGTACGTTCACAGATGGCAAATTACTATCCTGCCATGGCAACACAGTTTGTTTGATTTTTGCTGGAAACTGAACAGCCTCCCCTTCTTGGCTCATACAGGTCAGGTACCTGTCCCGGTTGTTGGCATGAAGTCTGATATTCTGCTTTCTGGCACAAGTCCTTCACCCTCTGGTATTTTGGCAGGAAGTTTTCCTCCTGGGCCATTTCCTTCCCGTCGGCTCTCTTGTGCGGAGGTTTCCTGAAAGAACAGACAGAACATTGACAGGGAGGCCGACACTGCCAGAACACGGCGCCGTGAATGAGAACACGTCTTACAAAAAGGTCAATCAATAAAACATACCCCCTCTCCACCAGGAAGGAGTCTCTCCATGTTTTCCCCTTCCTGTTCAACTGGAACCTGAGAAATCAGTAAAAAAAAAAAACCAAAAAAAAAAAACACACCAGACTGTGATATTTGCAGTGAGCAAACATCTGCGCCATTTCGAAATGTCACGCTCCCTTAAAAGATAATGATGCTGTACTTCTGTGTTTGAATTGTGAATTTCATTATGTGTGACAAAGCACTTCGTTTCGGTAAAAAAAATAAATAAATAAATAAAAAATTCTGGCTAAATCCCCATTTGACTGGGTCTGTTTCACTCTCCCCTTTTCTAAATGTCGTCCAGGAACCGTTGATGGATTGCTGAGACGGCGAGGGTGTTCACCTGTTCATTGGTCGATCCGAGGCCAGAAGCTTCAGGATGGACTTGCCGTCCATTTCAGCAGGAATATCGACGCCCGCCATCTCCAGCATAGTCGGCGCCAGGTCAACGTTCAGCACGATGTGAGGATTTCTGCCAAGAAACAGGAAACTCAGCGTGATCATCAAAACGTCGTTCTTTTAACCTCCAACAAAATATACGTTTCTTCTTTGATGTGAAAGTTTCCACACGTCTTTGAAATATTTCACATTTTGTCGGAATAAAACAACAAGTATGTTTTATTGGGGTTGTATGTGATGAACTAATGCAATATAGTGGATACTTGTGAAGATGAAGGAAAATTATGTACTTTTTTTTATCACATTTTGTAAGTAAAACTTTATGAAAAGTTTTGTGTGCATTTTCAATCGATGCCTTAGTTAATTTTTGGCATCAGAATAAAGCAGACTGAGTACAAATGCATGTCACGCTCAGAGTTTGGTTGTGTCCAGTTACATTTACTCAGTTATAGAAACATGAATAACATTTTGGAAAAAATATATATATATTTAGGAATACTGTCACTATGCTGTACTTTTTCCTTTTAGTACTTACTTTCTTTTTTTTTTTACACTTGAGTAGTTTGTTGGACGGCTACATTTTACTTTTACTTCAGAAAAAATATGTTGAAGTTGTGCTGCTCTTGAGTACAATTTCTGGGTCCTCTACCCCCCTCTGGTTTTTTTTTTTTTTTTTTGAGTTTTATTTGTAAAGAAAGTCTTTGAAGAAAGAACTTTGAAAATTGTGTATCATTTCCCTTCCAATTTACATTTATGTACTTTTTTCTAATCTGTCATATAAAATCCCAACAAAATATTAACATAAAATGTGAGAAAAAGAGAAATGTTCAGTAATTAGCTGACTTCTTTTTTGCACCAGACTTCACTCAGAATAAAAGGATCTTAATTCAAATTCAGAGAGCTTTCAAACCTGTTAAAATCATGAATTTTCCTTGACAACTATGCACTACGTCCTGCCAATTTGTCAAATATGATCCTGATAAAACACATCATAGATTGAGATTTCAACATGATGCAAAAGAGTGAATAGTTCAGTACAGCACAAGTAACTAATTTTGCTGTCAAGAAAATGAGCGTGGTAGGAAAACTACTCACGTAGCGCCTTGCTCCACATTAGGCCCCCGTACGTAGAACGGCACGCGGATATCGAACTCGTAGGGCATCGATTTGCCCTTTACCAGCCCAAACTGGCCAATATGATAGCCGTGATCTGAGGTGTAAATGAGGTAGGTGTTGTCCAGTTCTCCCGTCTCCACCAGCATGTTGTACACCTGCGGGGAGACGCGAGTCATTGAGCAGGTACATGGAGTGGAAAAGAACAAAAAAAAAAAAAGAGAAAAAAAGTTACATTTTTTGTTTGATAGCTCAAATCTCTTGTGCCAGTTTCAAGGAAAAGGAGATTGAACAATTTACCAAGTGTGTCAGTGAATTCATTACCCCAGTCCCAGTCAGAACAAGCACAGATCTCCCAGGACCGCCGGCTGTCAGACGGGCGGTACGTGTGCGTCCGCGTTTAAGGGTCGATGTGTGTTTAAAGCCTCCGTCTCTGGCTCACTGCGTACCTTTTGCACGCTATCATCCACGGACAGCAGCGTCTGCATCCTCCTGCGCTGGAGCATGTTGGTGAACTGCATGTGGACGGGCTTCATCGGGCCGGTGTAGCGCAGGATCCAGTGCTTGTCTGGATTGGGAGCATAGTTGTAGCTCGGCGTTCTTTGGCGGGACGGAAAAAAAGAAGAAGAAGAAAATAATGAGCTATAAATGATCAACTACTAAAACTTTCCATTATTGAACAGGATTTCATATTAAAAATGTGGTGTTTTTTTTTTTTTTTTTCCCAGACGGCACAATTTAAGGTAAATGCTACATCTCCAAGCTGTCGTAAAATGTTTATAGTTCTGTTGTGCAGACGCAGCATCTTTTTCTGCTGGCGAAGCCTAATGACTTTCCAGAATCGAAAGAGAACTATTTATTCAGTGTTATAATGGATCTTATACAAGCAATGTAAAAAAAATGCTAACGCGCTAATCAATAATGCTGCGCATTTTAATGAAAATTTAACTCTGCTCTATGTTGACATTTAACAATTTGGAAACAATAAGTGCCAAAGAGCTGAGGGGAATGAATGCTATGGTGGATTGATTGGAAGTTAAAAAAAAAAAAAGATAATGCATCACTGTTGTTGAATTTTTTTTCTGTAAGTTAAATAGATTGTAAAGTTCAGGACAAAAAGAAACGGAGAAATAAAAAAGGACTTCGCAGCATCAAAAACCCAAGAGGAGTGCATTTATGGAGAAGGAGCAATTAAAAGTTTCCAGAAAGACACAGAGGTTGGATTTTCTGAGTCTTCTCTGTACAAAGCCAGTGTGGTACAGGTTAATGATGCAGGAGGGATTAGATGAAGCAGCACGGGAGTGAGGGGAGTGTGTGGGCTGAGGGAGGGAATAGTAACTACAATCTCATTACTGGCCTTGGATCCTTCTCCGGAGGCCAATAGTGGGCTTGCTATTAGCCAGCAGCTACAGAGAGGCAGTCAGAGATACAGAAGGTCAGAAAAAAAAAACAACAAAAGGCTCAAATGAAAGAGGTACGCGCTTGTGCATATGCATGACGAAATCATTACCTAGGCATTAAACGTACATTGTTTATTCCAATCTCTGACCATAGCTGGCAAAACAGTACAAATTAACTGGGCTCATTGTGGTGACAATACTAACATGAACAACACTGGAGCCAAACAAACTGGAGCAAAAGAAGAAAAAAACGCTGGCTGTGCATGCAGAGGCCCCGAAGCTGCCAGCAGCCTACTGTAAGCAGCAGAAGACTACATCCAGCTCAGATTATCAAATCTGTGTCATTCTGGGTCAAATGAGAAGAAGCGTGAACGCAGGGATGAGTCATTTGTTACCAAACGGCAGTGAAAAAGTAAAAATGTGCTGCGTACTTGTCAGCTTTGTCCCACAGAGATCACACAAATTCTTCACGATTGAAAAAAAAATCACTTTTTTGTTCAAACACCTTGCAGTTTAATTGAGCCTGAATAATGAGAGAAATACAGAGCCTTATGAAAGCTGTCGACCCCGTAGACATCCTTGCATTTTGTCGCGCTACAGTGATGCTTCTTGATGTATTTTTAAAAGGATTGTAGTTGATGGACCAAAAACAAAGTAGAACAGAATTATGAGGTGGAAGTAAAGTGACTTATCTACAAGAAAAAAAAAGTGTGTGGCGTGATTTGATAACCCATGTTATGCTGACAACGTAACTGAAATCCACTGCAACCAAATGTTTTAGAAGTCACCAAATTAAAACTCAACCAGACGTGACATCGCCCTGAAAGAGACCTTTCAGTTCCCAAATCTCATTTTACCTCCTCTTGGTTGGAAAAACAAACAGGAAAACTTTCCAAATTCAGAGCGGAAAATCCAATATGGCTGCCGTGAATGGTTTATTTGTACTCTGTTGAGACAAGGTTTTAATTAATAAAGTCAAGAGGAATCCATTGTTATTCCTCGTGATGTTTGCAGCAAGTTGATCAAAAGTAAGCAAAGATCAGATGCAAGTTTTTGGTTTGCCGTCATCCGTTTTGTACCAGTCAGTGGTATTTGTACCACAGTTTAAGAGCAAAGTGCATTCATCTGTCAGAATGACCCGGTCAAAGTCCAGGCAAAAGTCTAATTAAGAGGTTGTTGCAAGAGTTTTACTTTTTGCTAATGTTTCCCTGCAATCTGACTGATCTACTAGTCCACAAACATGGATTTACAAAGTGTTGATTCTGGGACTCCGAATACAAATGGGTGCGACATGTAAGTTTTCATTTGTTCAATTATTTTAAATACAAGTACATTTCCTTCCACATCACAATTGACTTTTTATTTTTTATTTTTTTATTTTGCTGATCTACCCCAGTGGTTCCCAAACTTTCCAGCTTCTGTGTCTTACATGTGCTGAGAGGCGTTGGGGAAGGCAGCGCTGTACTGCGGGGCGGAGTCCTCTGGACCGTGCGGAGCCACGTGGCTCAAGACCATCAGCACCGGCCGGTGGGGGTAAATCCTCTTGGACATCCGGAAGTAGTTGATGCTGTTGTTGGTGATGATGTCCGTCAGGTAGTCCTGTGGAACGAGCAATTATTACCCACCAGGCACTCAGCAGTCAGTGACAGTAGAGCAGATGTCAAAGCGTATGTTGCTACACTGGGTCAGTGGCAAATACTAATAAATCCCTTTTTTTTTTACTTTTTCAAACTGATGAGACTCGTTCGATCAATCCACTGCTTGTATTTGATCCAACAGGAGTACAAAAGGTACAACTATCCAGAATGCATCATGCACACATTTGGTTAAATTATTGTGTTTATTTTAATTCTACACGGTTTCTGCAATAGTTAAAATAAAGAATTTTGAGGAGAGATGTAGTTTCAGTTTTTAAAGAGGCAGAGGTCCAATTTCAATGCATTCAATATGGAAGTAAAATTTCTATCAAGTCATATTTGATATATATGTGGCATTTTTATAACAACTGAAGTTAACCTATAATAGATTATGCTATGAAATGGCACTGTGTGCCTGGAAAACACATAATACGGTCCCTTTAATATAATGTTGCCTCACTTTTTAGGAGCTATAAAAGATGCAACTCTTCAGGGAAAATATTTTAGTATTATGGGAATTTTTGACTATTCCTCTAAAACCCATTTGTGAGGTCAGACACTGATGCGGGACATGGTTGACGGTTCCATTTTAATTTGAGGTGATGTATAAAGTTGAGGACTTTGTACAGCTCAGTCACGTTTTCCCTCACTAAACTCAACGAGCCGTTTCTTTACAAATCTTTCTTCGTGTGCTGGTAGGCAGTAATGTTGGAGCAGGAAGGGGCCGTTCACACACTGTTCTCACACAAAGCTAAGATCATGAAATTATCCAATTTATCTTTGCATGCTGAAGAATTAATGGTTCCATTCACCGGAGTTAAGGGACTGAACACAACGCCAGTAAGTGCCGTTCCCCTGATCAACGCCAAAACAGGACTCCTGCGTTAGATTGTCGGACTGACAGGAAAGAACGCCACTCCATTGCTGTGGAATCTAGATGTAATGTCCTTCACACCACTGCATCTAACAATTCGTCTTACATCTTGAAATGTAAAATGTGGATGTAGCTGCTTTCCCAATGGAAACTCTTTCTCTCTCTATGCGCCTTTCTTGAGCTAATCTGAGGACCAGGTGAAGCCATTTACTCTGCAGAAAGTTGGTGATCTATAGACACTAAGCAACTTATCACCCTTTGACCCCGCTCTCTGATTATACATATCCTAGTACTTCATGGCCGATTCGTACATTTCTAACACATGAATTCATTAATTTGGGTGGACGACCCAATACTGTGTGTTTAGTAACAATAGTCTCTAAATGTGAAGTGCTTAAAATTTATACTATAATAACCAATTTTCTAAAGTAGGCCATTGTTTTGGGGCAGTTAAAGAAGCATTTTGCAACAACAATAGAGTATCAATACCTTTGGGTAGTCGCTGCTGTGTTTCTCCCGTACTCCATTTCTGCAGAGGGTGTAGTTGTAGAAGCGGGAGTTTTTCACCAGCGCCACCCATTCTTTCCAGCCAGGTGGCACATAGGAACCGTTATACTCATTCAGATACTTTCCAAAGAACGCTGGGTGGAGAATCAGGAGGAAAGATGTTAAAAGTCGTTTTTGCTCAAGTTCTCAGGACTTTGATAAAAACGCGAAGGCCGTCATGGCGGCAGCACCGACCCGTTCTGTAGCCAGAGTTGTTGAGGTGCACGGCGAACGTGTGCGGCTCGTGGTGCACCTGCCACGAGGGCGAGGAGCAGTTCTCGTTGTTGGTGTAGGTGTGGTGGTTGTGCACGTACTTCCCCGTCAGGATGGAGGAGCGGGACGGGCAGCACATGGGGGTGGTGGAGAAAGCGTTAGAGAAATGCGTACCTCCCTTCTCCATGATGTGACGAGTTTTGTTCATGGACTGCATTGAGCCTGAGAGAGAGCGGGGATGTAGGGAGGAAGAAAAAAAAAAAGAGGATTTAATATTGGGCGGGGCTGGCAGGGTTACATTCAAAGGCTAACAGCTGAAATATAAAGAACCCAAGGTGAGAAAAATTAATTTAAAAAAATCTGGAAATTCTAGAAGCACAGCTGGGAAAATGTGAATATACAATTAAAAGAGAGGGTAAAATTATTGGGAATAAAGTTGGAGAAAAAAGAGCTGGACTTAAATGAGGAAATAAACCTTTTTGGTAAAGTGTGACCCATTTGGATTTCTATGTACCCAAGGCTTTTCAGACTGATGGTGATTGTTTGGGGAAACAGATGCTTGACCATAAATTCCTCCCTCAATGGCTGCCTTCTCGCTGCCATCACACAAGGACAAAAGATGTCACAGAGGCCATTATGCTGCTACTCCAATCCAATATGTTGCTAAAGGACTCAAGCGGGTAGGGAGATGGCCGGAGTTTGGCAATCAGACAATGGAAGCCATAGGCTGGCCTTAATTCATGTCAGAAATGGAGCTGGCAACGGGGAGAAACATGACTTGGACTGAGCCAGCTGTTACGTTGCCAGGGAGCAGCTTAGGTCGGTTTTCTCTTACAAATGTTGTCTGACTGACATGGACAGAATATCTAAAATAGCAGAACAAAAGCAGAGACAGAATTATACATACACATTATAGATTTCCTCTTTTTACTTCCTTTATTCGTGCTTGAATGTTTCAGATTGTAAAGCAGATTTTCTAATCCAAAGAAAGATGGCCTCATAGTAAATGCTTCATCTTATTTATTAAGATGAAAAGCTATTCAAAACAACCTGGTGGGATACAGAACAGTAATTGCTCCTAATTCTGATAAATGGTTGTGGCACATTTGGCACAACCACTGCCAATCCGTCTTTTCCAGTAGGTTGGAGGAATGTCGGCCCGGTGTTTGTAAATCTGTTTAAATCCAGTCATACTGGAGGGTTTCTGGAGCATGAACAGCGTGTTTCAGGTCAGATCACAGCATCTCAATGAGATTTTAGTACAGACTTTGGCTAGCCTACTTCAAAATCCTTCATTTGAAGATTTCTACCCGTTCACAGGTGGACTTGGTGGTGTGCTGTGGATTGATCGATTTTCTGCATAATCTAGGTCTAGCTTGTGCTTAAGGTATTTCTGTGAGGATTTTGTGGTAGAGAGCATAATTCATGATTCTATCAAGATGTCTTCCAGGTTCTGAGGCTTTTACACTTACACCACTGTTCACATGATGTTCAGTTGGTGAATATTTTTCATTTTTTGACAGATCTGACAAGGTTGAACACCTTGCTGTCCACAGCTGTGTAGCTCTTGAATTGCTAAAAAATGGAGCTGTATTTCCCTCAGCCCACTGGCTGCAATGTTGACGCCTTGAGATGCCGTGAGACCTAAGTCCTGAACATCATGGCATGGAGTGCATCCCAGTTTTCCATGTCTGGCATATAACCATTCATTTTAGCTTTTAAACTGGTTCTTTTGATCCTGTATCCAGACAGAGGGATAATCAGTAGCCCAGCATCATGACCTGTTTGTTCTGAAGATCCTGCAGCTTCCACTTCATCTTCCTAACATGGCGCCTCCTCACCCTGACTCTCATACTGATAGAAGGGACCACAGAGCTCTGTTAAGTTAAAAGCACATCTTCTGAAGTTGGGATGTTTTTTCTCCAACAGGTTCCAGAGGAATCACCTCAAACCAGATGTTGGACTGGATTTTATTTTAATGTCATTTGTGAATGTTAGAGACTAATTTTCAACAGTGGAGCTATAAAGGTTGAAAAAGGTTATTTTGGAGAAAGTCTCATCAACATCAATATTTCCAAATAAGAAGCAAAAAAATAGTATGATAGAGGAAAAGCCTCTCAGACTCGGTTTCTGCAGTCTAATGGCCGCAGTTACCACGGTTGCTGGAGGTTTTTGTTCACAGGTTGTCCCAAGGGTCACTGACAAAGACACGCATCGATGCACACATACTTAAGATCAATTTCTATCTGTTGTGTCCCACTAGCCTGGAAAAAAACAGCTCCTTGATTTACGTTTTGCTTCATACACGGGGTCTAGACCCTCGGCTATTGAGAAATGATTGTCTAATGGAGGTGTGAACTTCAAGTTTCAAAGAATTAGATTACAATACCCAATTGCTGGCGTTTGGCCGTGACTTATAAAATGTGTCGGCTCGATTATGAGCGAATCTATGCAATGAAGCTTACCAGAAAATGCAAACCATCCCAAAATAGAAATGTCAAGCCAAATGCCATCTTTACCAGCAATAAAATGTCTTAAACATTCTTCCTGGTCCGACTTTAATTTCTCAATGCTTGGAGAAGTGGCCAAGACAGACTGAAAGACTTTGTTCACTGAGGAGTCAGTGAACGAAGCTACAAGCAGGTTATAACCCTAAAAGAGCCCAGAAAATCGATATCGTTCACAACTTCTCCTTCTGTTCGCCAATTGGCCCGGTTGAAATTCTACCAGAGATACCGAGGTCAATGGGAGAAATCTCAGACCGAGCACTGAAGGGAGATGAGAATCAAGCTGAATCGCATGGAAAGGCATTTGCCCAGCTAGACTTCCACATCAGGTTGATGGGGTGACAGGCCCAGAAGGGAACCACAGACATCTCTCCCAGGCCAGAGTAGACACATAGACCATCTTCATCATTCATTTTAAATTCTGCACTGTATTCAAAAACAATCTAATTATTATTAATAATAATGTCACCAAAAGCTGCTAATGCTGCTCATCTGATGGAGACATAAGAGAGAAGCTACTGTTCTTTTAAAAACAGATTTAAACATTTGTTTACCAGTTGATTTAATAGTTAAAATACAAGAAAAGTGAAAAACCAACAGACTCATAACCAGTTTACAGCAAAGCATAGAAATGGACTCATTTATCTCCTTCCCGGCTAACAGCAATGTCGGCTGCTGACGCTGTGCTGCTGTTGGTGTCAAGCTCTCAGTTACACAGAAAAAGCTGGAAGACATTGTGTTCTGTCTATTGTTTACGTTTCCACACCGTACAGAACAAATGTGTTCGATTGGGTTGCTTACAACCCTTCAAATATGGAGTGGCAGCACCATTTCTTTGGGATCATCCTTTATTCTATTTCTATGCTAACGTGTAAAATTATTAAACCAAAATTATTTCTTTGTAGCTCTTCTCCAAGCAAGCAAACTTTCTTGTCACAATTTACAACAGCAGCAGCAAATGTTTGTAAGTTACATTTAATATTACTTTTAAGATATTTTTAAGTCAAGTATGATTCAAAATTTTAAACCTGATAGAATGATGAAAAATCCTACTTAAATTAATGGTTTTAATATACCATTGTCAATCTAAACTTAATATTTAACCATTAAAATCCCCGTTTTAATCCCTAGCCTCCTGAAATATACCCTTCTGAAGTTCGTCATGGCGCCTCGAATGAATAAGTGACGCAGTTGCAAAAGGTTAATAGTTTGAGTCATGTAGAACTGATTTGACCGTTTCCATAGCAACGATCAGAAGCAAGACATTCCTCCAGTACTACAGAGACTCATTGTAGCTATGACCTCATCTATGACATAGATCTATAACATAGATTTATGACATAGATCAAAGAACATCTGAGGTTATGAATGCTTGGATCTCCAAACAGGAGGTTATATACAAGCAGCTCTTTGACAATTAGCACTGTGTTTTACAAGGATTTTAAAAATGGAACAGGTCGCAGCCACCATGTTTTTCCCCCTGACTTTTGGCGCTGAATATTTGATCACCACAGGAGTGAGGAAAGTTATTAACAAGCTACTTCCTGGAATCACTTTTGAAATAAGTAGTTATAAGGACGAGTCCACAGAGTACGATGAGTTTGATGCTTACCTTTTCAATCCTTCCACAACTGTGAAGCAAACTTCCCTGACCGGAAGCATGTTTTTTCCCCTGGGTTTTGGCATTGGATATTTGATTACCTCAGGAATGAGGAACGTTTCTGACAAACTACTTTCTGCAGTGACGTGCGGTGAGGTTCATTGCTGGTGAGGCACTGACTTATGACTTAGACACCATGCATGTTATTGGACGTTCGGAAATTTCGCGTAGGCATACAACGCTGGAGGGCAAAAAGACTAACCTTTTACATGTCATC
>NW_015114344.1:102299-102999 GCF_001443285.1 Poecilia latipinna | reverse complement strand
CAGGAGGCATCCTGACCAGATGCCTGAGCCTCAACTGGGTCCTCTTGACATGAGGAGCAGTGGCTCTACTCTGATAATCATAACAGTACTATTATGATTAAAAAAACAGTAGCAATATTATATAAAGTTATATAACAGTTATATTATAACTTTATGTTATTATAATTTAATAAGATATTAAATTATGAAAACATAATTATATTTTAATATTGTTATTTTTGTTATTATTGCTATTATGTTTATTGCTATTATTATGTATTATGTTTAATAATAATAATAGTACTAATAATATCCCCACAAAAAATCAGAATATCCAGTCAATTACAGTCTTATGTTTTTGTGGCTTGATGTTTTTTTGCGATTATTAATAAATGATCGTGTTAGATTAGCTACCGCAGCTATTAGCTCATTAAACACATGATGTACTGATGACCTGTCAGAGTTCGTGTTTAACTCGCCTTTTATTTTCTAACTGAACTGAAACAGATTTCCACACCACATCTACATGTTAAGGTTGTCAAAGTCAAGCTAGCATAACTGAACTACTTCCCTCTCCCTCCTTATTGTTTTTTAATTACCTTTTTCCTGACCTGTTTATCTAGTGCTTAGTGTAGCTAAGCACTGCATCCACTTGTCTGTCATCAGGCATACATTTAAAATTAATATATATATATATATATATATATATATATATATATAT
>NW_015114344.1:95132-98474 GCF_001443285.1 Poecilia latipinna | reverse complement strand
GGACTTTATGCTGCCAACACTTGGCTTTCGTCAACAACTCAGACGGAAGTGAGAGCGCTGCAGTTAGAACACGGTGCGCTAAATAATAAAATATAATTTAACGAAGCTTCGAGGCAAGTAAATTTTCCTCAAAGAATTTTAATACTCGAGGTACTCGAATCACTCGAGGAATTGTTTCAGCCCTAAATTATGTTTAATTCAGGGGGTTTAAAGAGATTTAAATTCCCTTATTTAAATTTCTTTAAATCAGGGGAAGATGTGCTGCTTTTAAGGTCTTTTCACCTGGTTCATTTTGTTAGAGAGGCTTTGTTGAGGTGAAACAGGCCTGAGAGTTGTTGGTGAAACTAAACTAGAAATGTGGGTAATTGATTAATTTCTTGATTTTACAAGGTGGGCAATTGCAAAAAAAAAAAAAAAAAAAAAATCAAAAAAATGTGAAAATAGGAGAACTCTGTAAGGGGGTAAATAGTTTTTCCACAGAACTGTACAACCACAGAAGTCATCTTACCCAGTTCTATGTCCTGGTCATCTGTGAGAATAAGAATGATGTTGGGCCGGACGTTTCTCATCTGGCGGTCCCTCTGCAAGCGAGACCTGAGGCGAAACCCAGACAGGTAGCCGGAGCCCTGCGCCTCAGAAATAACTCCCACCAAGACAAGTAGGAGAAGAAGAGGGGGAACGGCAGGGTGTCGTCGCCCTGCCATCTTTTCAGCGTACAGTACCGCCTCAGTCCTTCATTCACCACATGGGGAGTCGACAGATCTCTCTGCAGCCTGTGAGACAGGACACAGGAGGGCTACAATAAGAACAAAACATTTAAAACCGACGAACACACACACACGGAAACACACAAGGAAAAAATAAGCAGATGCAAGCCATACGCAGCCATTACAGGGTGTTCTTCCGCTCAAATGCACCCGATTGGGCTGAGCTCAGCTCGTTAATCAATCATTAATGATGCATTAGAGTGGTGTCATTGGCTGGCTGTAATGATCGCTGGTGATGAGCACATGGCTGCCAGGCTGGGGCTAATGGGCCTGGGACTCGGGCCAGCTCAAGCCTCACCTCTCCCTGAGAGGGTTTTGTGGACAGGAGGGATGCAGGCCGGTGTGGATTCAAGGAGGAGGGGTGGAGGTGATGGAGTAACATGAGGAGAAAAGCAAGTAATCAGTGTACGTAAAAGTGGAAATATTTGTGAACCATTAAAGCATAAAAATGATATCTGTAATTTAATACAAACACAATCATAATATGTTAAGAAAGTGACAAATTCTTATTATGTAAAGTCAACAAAACTGTTTAAATGAACCACCAAAAATTGTTGCCAGTTTCTTTTATATATTATTTTTACTGCTAGAACCTCTAAAAATTTTGTTTTGGCTTTGGTCATCTAACTGAAGTTACAAAATCAAACAGGTTGTTGAGTCAACTCTGAGCAGCATCAACTTCATGTTGCCCTTTACTTCCTGCCCGCTCTGCTGGAGGTAAATGTCTAGAACGAGTACAAGAACAAGCAAATAAAATACTTTAATAAACAAATATAGCTAAAATATTTTCTATATATTATTTAAAAGGGTCTTCCACTAATATATAGTGAGAATTTTATGTCTGCATGCATCTTTTGATTGTAAGAAGTGTAAATGTAAGCTTGGCTAGCTACTAGCATAGACATAGACAGCGCTATGGTAGGTGCCAAAGGTTTGGGTGTTTATTGCATTTATCTTCAGCTTTTTTTTTTTTTTTTCACAAATCCTAAAAATATCAGATGTTTTAGATTTTCTACACCCCAAAATAATATGTGCTACATCACTAATTCCCACAGTTGAAAAAGATGCGTCTGAACGTGACTGTTCAGGGAGCACCAAGGCCAAACAAGTCTATTTTCCTGCTAGGCTGCTGAATGGTGAAGCAGAAGTGACCTATATGGAAGATAAGGAAGACATTAAAAGTATATTTTTTATGAATTAGATAAAGTATGATGTAGTGTTCAAATATAAAACAAGAACCTGCCTTTCCAATTTTTATCAGCTGCTGAAATCAATGCCTCCCATTAACACACTATTTAAATAAGCTGATATTTTGGTGTTTCACACCATCCAATGGGTAAGGGACAGCAAAAAAAAAAAAAAAAAAGGAAGCTCAAATGTTGTGTCTAATTAATGATGACACATAGCTGGAGCCGCGACACGACCCAGCGACCGCAGCTACAAGCACAGTTAACATCATGTAGTATCTGCGTGTCTGCCGAGATGCTCCGCTGTCATGGAGAGGTGAGGGTCTGGATATTTTTTAGAGTGTGTGCATGAGAGACTCTCGCATACTGTCTCTCGCACATTGATAAGCTGCAGAAAATGAACAAATGTACATATTTAATTGAGTCTGGATGCACACGGGCTATTCAGTTATTCAGAGGCAGACAGGTTTGTTGGCACCAAGTGTGAAATGGTTTAAATGGAAATGTGTCTCTTATTGCAGCAGCAGAATCTCACACATTTATTTCTTTTTTTCCATTTAGAAAAATTCAACCTGTATTTGAGTATATTTATAAAGTCGGGGGGGAAATCTTTAACAAAACTACTAGCTAAACAATTGTTGGTACTCTTAATACAATACAATACAATACTTAATACAATAATCTAATGAGTTACTTTGAAAATTAATATTTACTTTTATATTTTGTCAAATTGACTTCTAATTAATGATCTATGACGTTTGGTTTTCTGGGGGCATTTCTCTTACACAGAGAGCGGCCCAATGGTCACAGAGGCAAAACAAATCCTCCAAAGGACTTGGGAGAGGCTAGCACCATATTGATGGGTAACAAAATCTCCATAGCAACCAGCGGTAGACATTTTGGAAACAAGGTGCTCAAGTGTATCCACCAGTTTGATGCTGTGAACATCAGGTATCTCCCTATTTCAAATAAATAGTCCTATGCTGTTTTTGGCTCTATACAATACACAAAAAATAGAAAAAAAAAGAAGAAAAGATTTCAGTGGGGCACTTTTTTATCTGGAGGAAAAAGTGGCAGGCCCTTTAACAGCTTCTGTGTCTATCCCTGATCACAACCGATGGATCCATGTAGGCTTTAACTGGAACCATGTGCTGTGGTCAAATGAGACCGAAGTTAACCTTTCAGTAACTAAACACTCCAGGCGTTTTTCAGGAAAGAAAGGATGAAGTCAAGTCAAGCTTGCCGTTAGGTACGGTAGAGGGTGTGTGGTGGTGTTGGCTTGTTTCTCTTCAAAATACCCTGGAAACCTTGCTAAAGTGAATATCTTCATAAACTTTTTAAAATCACCAAATTATTGTGAAATGAATGAAATGAAATGAAATGAAATG
>NW_015114344.1:80182-91774 GCF_001443285.1 Poecilia latipinna | reverse complement strand
GTGAGAACTTATAAACTCCTACCCCCTAAACACTTGAAAACACTTGTAAATTCAAATCTGGTGGATTCTGGCAGTAAACTAAAAATGAGACTCCAACCGGCCTTTCAGCAGAATAAGGGCGTATAATTGATTTAGATAAAGTCATCCTTCTTCCATGCATATAAGTATCCAGACCCAAATCCCACATGGGTTAGCTGAAAGAAGAGAGCATACAAGAGAGCAATCTAGAGAAATAATCAAAGATCCCTCTGCCGGTGTGGTCCAACCTTTCAGAAATGTTGTCGGAGGACATCAAGAGGAAAAAGTGAGGCAGATGTGCCTACTCCAAATGAAGGGTTGAGTTTTCTACTTTTTTTTTTCAGGGTGAGATTATGTCCGTTTAGTAAAAGATGCATATATTTCAAAGCTTTTCACACAACTTCACAGCTCAAGCTTCCCAGCAAGTTTATTGCGCTGTGAATGCGGCGGCGCTGCATTCCAGCACCGATTCTGCTCCATAGTGTCCGGATTGGGCTCATTAAGGACCTCCCTATTGCACCAACATCTACATCTCTTCCCTCCTCCTTCCCCGTCCTCTGTGGCTCTGCATCGCACACACCTACACATGCAAATCTACTGTGTGACTGTGTACATTACAGTCCGAGGTAAAATGTATGACAGGGCTGTATTTGCTCTGGTTTCCAACACCCGGGGCACACGCTAGCCTCTTCCCCCGGGGAACATCTGATCTCTGACCCGAGGCGATGTGCTGTTTGGAAATGTCCTTGCTCCCTTTTTTTTTTTTTTTATCCGTTCTGCCTGCCTGGATCTTCCTTTCATCTTTAGAAATGGATAAAAAAAGAAAAAGGTACCAACGAGAAAAGATGATCCAATGTTAAAGAAATAAAAATAATGAAAAATGTCCATTTAACTAGCTGCGTTTATATTTAGCTGCGAATACATTTTCACAGAGAATCGAGGGTGGATTTGTGTCGATGTGGAGATCATCCTCCGCCAGTGGCTCCTTCATTCACAGTGGTTCGTGAATGTTGGAAGGCGCAGTGCTCGCCTTTGATATTTGTTTGAGTCGTTTCAAAAAGCTGATGTGGGCAAACCATAGACTGTAAAAGAAAAAGCAGAAATCTGCACCGCTCTACAGGGAAAACTGTAGTTCTCGTCTTCAAAGAAAGTATTTAGATATATTTTTTTTTATAAAGATCTATCAATGGCCTCATATGTAAATGAGGGAGTACATCCATTTTACGGCTGTGAATATTTTCTTGCCTAACTCCGGTGAGAGCCGTCTTCTTCCACCTGATACTCAGCGCTAATTGGATTTTCAGGCTTTTATCAGCTGACACATGGACTTATTTCTTTCCAGTTTGCTCTTCCCCTCCAACTTTTATCAGCAGAAATTGTTTATCCGACTGTGCAGTAGATGATACATGAAATATACAAACAAAAAAATAGCAGATAAAAACAACGTCCGACCATGCCGAGGGCGCAGCATCTCCAGAGATGTATGGAAATGCAGAGGAGGACAGCTGGTGTGCAGTGGGGAAAATGAGCTTTGAACATGTCAACATTTTTTCCTAGCAAACAAATTTCTAACGGGGATAGTGACACAAAACTCAGGCCAGATGGTGATAAAATTAACATAAAAAGGTCCTTAAACCATGTGTGACAAAAACAAACAGCACAGAGAATAATTATTGAGCATTTACTGTAGTTTATTAAATATTTAGGAAGGTACTTTTTGATAACGAAAACTACAAACCATCTCCTGTATGTAAAAATTAGTAATTTGAATTAATCTGGTGGGCTTTCAAATCTTAAATAGCATTTTTTTTCCCAATTGAATTCAAGTGCGAGCCTTTCCAGCCTCTTTAATTATGTTCTCTGAAGCCAGCAGAGAGTTTCAAAGGCTGCGTGTTTGAGATTATCGTCTTGCCGAAAACTCCACCCTTGTTTCATGTTCAGATTTGTTGAAAAACGTCCCAATGCGTCGCCCCATTAATCCTCCACTCAGCTCTACGTCATCTGCCAGTCCCACATGTTGGAGTCATCTTGACATTTTCACACCTTCAAACCTCATTGTGCCAAAGTCACTCTGAGCTCCTCTTAAGATTTTGTCCAATTCTCCCCGTATGTAATTAGCTTGTCGAGATGTCCTTCAAGCAGAACTTGGAACTATAAAAACTGATTATTTTTCTCAACTCCATTGGGAAAGAGCTTTAGAGGAGAACTTCAAACCAATGAAACAAATGTAACAAATGTTTTTGTTTCATTTGTTTGTTTTTTTTTGGTGCAATTACGTTCTTTCCACTTAAAGCAACATATATATATATATATATATATATATATATATATATATATATATATATATATATATATATATATATATATATGCATTTCTTTTTTACATGTCATGATAGTATGAGACATATAATCTGTGGGCAACTCCTGGTCAGAAACAACCAAACAGAGCCAAGGAGGAGGGTCTTAGCGCTGTCAATCATCCTTATGTATGCGCTGCTAAATGTGCATAAAAGAAGAAAAATGACTTTTTGTAACCAGTACTATTAATTATAATAAAATCAATGTTAGTTTGCACTGGAGCGGGTTGTGATTGCTTTCTAAATGCTATAGGGTTTCAGCTACCGTTTTGGCTTTCCATATCTTTTTGGAGCTTTCCTCATCTCCAGTAAGGTTAATAATCTATGGTCTCATTTCCTTTGATCTTTTTTTATTTGCTGGGGTTTACTCTGGTTGTTACTGAAAGTGCTGTAATTTAACAGCCAGGTTTAAAATGTGATAACCCAGAGAAACATGGACACATGTAATATTTATCTTCCCCGCTATAGACCAGCAACACCTTAAGCTCCAGCTTCTCTCAGCCTCCGACAACATGACCAGCATGAAGGTTTTCAAGCGTTTATAAAACCGTTCCTGAAAACTGGGATGATTCTCGAGCTCGTTTTCCCTGACAGAGCTATATCCACATCAGCTCTTTGTGCTAACCGAACTGTGAAACGACAATGCTGATTCAGCTTGATGGGACGCAATGAAAGTGGGGGAGGGGGGTCCTGCCTTTTAGACAGAAGCAGCAGACAACATGAGTAAATATATCTCTCAGCAAAACTCATTAAAAGCCAGAGGCTCGCAGAGAGGAAGGGCTGTGGGAGTTAGCTATAGCAGAATATGAGATCAGAGGAAATCAGCCTCTAAAAGCATGGATAAGGAACCAGGATCATCTGAGGTTATACTAATGCCTAGTGATGCTTGGACGGAAGAACACAGAGGGAAAGTTTTGCTCTTCAGTCATGCGCTTGTAAAGAGGCTGTAAGAGACGGCCGCGCTGCATCATGAGATGAAAACTTAATGCCGTCCATCATTTATTGATAAGACTAAATTATGAATGCAGTGACAACAGAGCTGCCCATGTCACAGCATGGGCATGATGGTAAGACAGCAGCAAGCGTGCAGGGACGAAAACATACACCGGATCAACTCGCAGCTACTTTACACACATCTGCATCAGAGTCCATATGAGGAAGCTGAGACACAGAGAGAGAGAAAGAGAGGGAGAAAGAGAGCAGCTTGTGAATTTTTCCCAGACTTTTCAGATGTAATTTTCTTCCCATGAATAAAACACCCTGCATTTTGAAAGAGAAAGTTTGATTCGCCCAATCTCGAATCCCCCCCCTGAGAATCAAAAGTTATAGACAGCATTCGATAGAAGCCAGCAAATTGCACGTGTATTTCTTATTAAAGAAGGGCAAACCACTCTGCATTTGCGATTTAATCAGCTGTGTTTCACGATGCATGCAAAATATAGAGCCAACAGCCCACAAGCATAAAACCACACTCCTGGATTCTCCATCTCCATCTCTATCTCAAATGCTCCGAGACAGAAAAAGATTGAGAAAATACAAGTGGAGAAAAAAAAGTGGGCGAAACAAAAAAAAAAAAAAGAAAAAGGGAAAAAACTTTGGGAGTACAGCCTAAAGAGTACAAAGACCAAGCACATCCACTGCAGATGGATTTTCTACAGCATTAAACTAGACACCAAGACCAAGGCTTCCATATAAAACAGAACAGAATCAAACAGAATCCACAAGCAGAGAACCTCTATATTTCTCCTTCTTCATTCTTGACACAGAAATGTGCGATCTGCTATTCCCTGATGGCAGAAAGAAAAAGAAAACATGAAGGAAGTGGCCAGGGAAGTTTGGATGGACACATTCAGAGCTGAATGTGAGCGGCCGAACATTATCAAGCCAGTCCCTGTGGTCATAATTGAGGCTGGCAGGGTTTTGCTAATGTGTGACTTTGTTCCCACTGGCATGCCTGGCTCCGAACTGAATGTGCAAAATCTCCAAGGACCCTTGAATTTTCCAACAAAAGTTGGTATTCAGATGCAAATTGAGCAACGGCATGCATCTATGTGAGAGTAACTTCTCAGAGGAGTGTGTGTGTGTGCGTTAGCATTTCTCACCTTGTAAGGCCCATTTTGCCAACAAATACTACATTGTGAGGACCCACTGATCCTTTTTTGGCCCATAAGAAGCAGTGGTGTTTAGGGATTAGGCTACAGAAACGCATGAAAGTAAATCAATGCAAAATCCTTGTGAAGACAGAAAAATGTAATATGTGTGTTTGTCTACTTACTTAGCTATTCTATTTAGGATAATTTCTGGCATATTTAATGAACTTTTGAAGACCGACGGGTCTTATGGGGACACAAAGCCCAGTCCTAATAGGGCGGACCCCACTGTTTAGGATCAAGGGATACGTTTAGAGGCAAAGTGTGAATTAGTTTTGGTTAAGGTTAAGAAAAAACTAGTAACGGTTAGGTTTAGGGAACATGTCTGAGAGGCATAAATGCGGTTACTAAAATTAATGGAAGTCGATATGAAGTCCTGCTGCGGGTAGAAATATAAAAGTGTGTGTTTGTGTGTGTGTGTGCGTGTGTGTGTACTTGTATATGCAACATATAGAGAACCGAAAAAAGCTTTTAACCAACAAAAAAAGGTCTTTTTCAGGAAGTGAGGACATTTTCCTGTTCCTCACTTTTTTCAGTTGAACTGAGGTTTGCTGGGTAGGCATACAGGTAAATTAAGTTTTGGTTGGTGTTAGAGATTAGGTTTAGGACTAAGATGTGAATTGAGTTTAGGGTTAGGCGTGTACTGGAAATGGTTAAGTCTGTCAGGGTTAGGCTATAGAAATGAATGGCAGTCAATACAAAGTCCTCAGACTGAGAAGTACAAGGATGTGTGTGTGTGCATTCTCAATACAGTATGGAGAGCTTTTTCATGATACAAAAAGGCCACAGCTTGCCGTTATTGCTAATTTATCATCCTCTACAAGTAAATCTCTGCCCTGCTGCTAGTTTCAGAAAAATCTTTACAAGTAAAAATCCTTCATTATAATCAGGCTAGTTAATCTTATGGATAAAGTGGATTGACTCAAGAAAATCATACACAAGAACAGGAAAGACTGGGCTCTTTAATTTGTCAGCAAGGCAGCGGGCAGTTCATTCTCAGGCCAGTTGTGTGGGACTTTTTTATGGATCCAGTCAAAAGTGATAAACTGGCCTAATTATCTTAGAGAGCTGAGCTTATCAGAAATGGCGGTCCACCACAGCCTGCAGGATCCAGCTTACTGTCATCCGTTCGCGCTGATGCAGCTCACAGAGTTTGTCCACTGGGAGGTAGCAGTAGTTACTAGAAGAAGCTCCAATTATTAGTTTGTTGCAGTGCTCAAAATACTGAAGGGGAGCATGCTTTACTGGGAACGGAAAAGCAATAAATCCACTGAGTTTAGTAGAGCCCACGCGACGTCAAAACAAATTCATTACTAAAGCTGAGCCAAGGCATGGACTAAACTGTAAGTTCAGCAGGTTTAATTTGTGTAAAAACACAGACCACACGACAAAAGCATTGAATTAAAAAAGATTCTAGGATTCTAATACATAAGAAAATGATTGCAAATGGTTTAATTAATGCTAATTTTGTTCAGACTGAAAAAGAGAAATAAATGGAGTCACGACACCTTCTAGTGTCAGCTTGTTAAAAATTATATTAATTAAGAATCAAGGTCTGATTTTCCAAGATATTACCAGTCAGCTCCTCAGTCACAATGAGTCAGACACAAAATCATCAATTTCTGCTTTCATTAGTTTTTCATTAGTGAAATTCGACCTTTTGATCTCATTGAGTTACTACTTTTCACATAAATAATCTCAAAATCAAAGAGCTTATTATTTTTAGTTTTGTTTAATAACTATTTGCTTTGTTATAAGATAAGCCAGAAAATGTACTGTATCATTACAGGACATAAAACTTTAGCGTTGGGTTATTTTGGTAATAAAGTCAGAATTTTTTGGTTTGTGTGAATGCTCTATCTAGTCATCATTTCCAAATAGGTGGACGTGTTATTGATCTATTCCTGCTGAAATGTTCTCCCAGTTTTAATGTTTACATTTATTATTTATTGCCCCTGTTGAAAACGAGGTAAATGCTGCATACGCTTTGTGCAAACGTCAGATAAACCTTTTATCCACATAGCTGCTCTTCACTCAATAGTGCTGACCCGTTTACGTGACGTCTATGATCCACTGCCACAAAAATAAAAGAACATATAATTTTATCCATTACAAAATACATGAAAGCATATTCAATTTCTTAAAATGGAAAAAGTCACCTACATAAACATTCCTTCGATAAATGTGCATTTGCTTCCCAAAAACTTCTCTGCCCAACTTCAGTAGATCACTTGAGAAAGATAAGAGCTAATTTGGAAGCAAGTTTCATTTACCGCAAAAGATTTAATTTAGATTTCCCTCAGGTTCTGATAAGCTCAGCACTCTGCAGACATTTTAAGATGACAGGCACTTCTTGCACAGCAATTTTCATTGTGAGCATGCAGACACAAAAGGGCACTGACTTTTAAAGTGAGAATGAGATTTCTGCTGAGATACCAACACTGTAGATAAAAAAACTGCCTCTTTAGAGATGCTCTTAAATGTTTTTGCCTCTATATTTGTGTCTTGTCTTATTTATATTAGGCTTATGCAACCTTAACGGTGTTTGGAAAAGCTCTTTCTTGAAAGCAAAATATAAATGCGTGTAATTTTAGCACTTAACCCATCATTAATGCAGTTGCCCTGGGAAATGGGGTGAAGATGTGACGTGCTCTGGCTCAACTCTCTCTCTCTGTCACGTACATCCCCTTTGATGGCCTTCTAATCAGAGGAAAAGAAGGTCTGCTCCTGACTTATTTAGGTTTCCTTGGGTGAGACACTAAGCTCTGCGTCGCCTCAATGTGTTCATTAACTTGTAATTATGTCTTTAATGGGAAGCTGGCTCAAGGTAAAGAACGAAAGGCTTTTGGAATGGGTTCATGTTTGCATAACGCCTTGGTCTGGAAAAACCTATTACAATATAAAGCTACCTGTATAATTATTGCCGTTTTATATTTGTTATAATTCTGTGTTAAGAAGGGACCCAAATAAAGTGAGAGCACACCCTGTAGTAATTTAGCAAAGTAAAATGTCATAAAACACTATACAAAATAATAAACACAAACTAATCAACAAAGTGGGGATGATGTGACCTGCATTAAAATAATGTCACAGTGGGGGAAAAAAAAAAAAACATTTATGAATGTAGTGTAAATAAGTTTTATCTTGGTCAATAAATGAGCACAAGGTATATCTTGATAAAACTCCAGGTTGATTTTCAGTTTCTCTACAAAGTGCTGAATATTCAGCCTGAGTTAAAGCCGTCACTCAGGCACTTACCCAATATATTTTTAATGAGGTTACCACAACGGAGATTATAGAAGGTATGAGAGTGATCTGTAGAAAATAATTGTAGATTTACTCACTTTAAGGAGAAATCGTCACTCATGAGATGCATTTGACAAGTAAAGTCAGTTTTGGTTAATCAAGAGCCAAAGAGTAGAGCTAAAACTTTTCAGCTTACGACCCACAAAACAACAACAAAATTAACTTGTAAATACTATATTTATATCTTCTAAAATTTTTAGCATAAACACTTTCGACTTTTTGTGCTAATTATGGTTATTGCTAATATGAGAAAACTAAGAGTTTAAATGTTAATTTTGTAATGTTTTAAAATGTTGGAAAATATCAACTTGACCCCAGAGCTTTAGAACAGTAACATCTCTCTTTCACACAGTGCGACGTCGCCTCTATTTATAAACATTATTGATTAAAGGTTCCAGAACAATTGTACAAATTAAAAATCCAAGAATTTGTCTTGGAAATCCATGTTTTTCATTCTATGTTTCGCAGTATCAGTGATTTTCACAGAGAAAACAGTAAAAATGTCACAAAAATAAACTGTGCACATCCACACTGACTGTCGTAAAACCTGGTGTACAATCTATCCTTGTGAAAAATTACATCTAGAACTAACTGTCTATAATGCAGAAAAGTGGGTCCAGCCAAATTTGATTATCAGTATTGAAACCGATTCTGACATCATGGATTGGATATGAAGTTGAAGGAGGCCGTCCTCTGACAAATTCTTGAACTTTTAGAGAATATGAGCAATCTCATATGATGCTAAAGAAATATCAATAGTGGTATTATTTTGATCATACATAGTACAACTGTGCACAGAGATGCTGCTGCTAAAGACAGTAATGCTAATGGCTCCAACGCCTAAAACTGATCAAATCACTGGCAAAAACATTTTCTAAAACATTTCACTATGAAATGTTTTTTTTCCCTCTTTGTTTCACTAAAATAGAAAACAAATTTTATTGTGTCATTTCTCACATACACACAAGCTGTCGGCTCTGCTCATTGATAATTAATGACTGTTAATAATGAGCACATAGCTCCTTAAATTACTGCTGTACTGTGCGATTTTGTCACCAGTTTTAGCAGCTTAGCAGAACATTTTACAAAGCCCAATACACACAATACACTGTGCTCCCTTGCCATCTCATTTTACATTCGTATAAATAGCATGATAAAAATAATACTCTTCTAAATAATCAGTGTTATTTGTTTTACATCTTTTTTTTTTTAACAGCGATTAAGCTCTTCTCATAACTGCTGAGCAGCTATTTGCATGTTTCCACTGGTATTTGGATGATTTATCTTCAGTGAGGAGTTCCAACACATTGAGGTTAAAAGGCCTCTTTGCCATCACCTTAAGCTTTACCTCTTGGAAAGTACTGGCATCTTGGCAGATATTTAAATCCAAATATCAAGATCGGATCAGAACCCAAAAGTCCTGGCTTGGAGAATCTCTGGACATGTTCTAGTTTAAATGTTTTTATCTGGGATAGAAGGGGCTAGGATACAAGGTGGTTGGTTTAGCGGCAAGTTGCAAAGAGTGATGCAGGAAGAGAAAAGAGGAGAGAGGTAGGATGGTGGTGTCAGTTCTGACAAAAGGCCCAGTCATGATGTGTTCTCACTAGAGAACAAAGAGCTCTGACAGAGTCCCTTGGTCTGCTCTGTTGACTATAAATACACACACACACGCAACTTAATGTACACGAGAATACACCCACACTGCATCATTCTTCAAGCTCTCTCTCCAAAAGAGAACATGAAAGAGAAGAGGAACAGCCACACTAATTATCTCTGAATCTGAACAAAATGAACATCGCATTGTTCAATTGTTCTCTAAATGTAAGGTCCAGTCTTCATCACGACATCACAGAGTTACTGTCATACTTTTTTTTTTTAATCTCCTTAAGTTACAACAAAGTTGGAGCATTTAATGAGCGCGTCATTTTGTCACTATGGATTATACAATGTCAAAATGTGCAGCACAGAGGATGTTTTGGTAGCTGAATGCGCTCCTAATTTCTTCAGATTCTCGTTTTCAAGTTTCATTCACACACTTCCACTTGGCACTGCGTTTCCGTTTCCAATGGCAACCGCGCAGCACGTCGGGCCTGAGCGGAGGTCCGCGGATTCCTTTCCAAGAGGGCTTCAGTCAGAGTCTACGTACGGGTCGGGGTATTTACCCCTCCTCCGCTGCAGCCTTGTGGTGCACCCCATGAGAGCCTGCAGAGAACACAGAGGTGTTCAAGAAAACCCTAACAGAGCTCCGATTGTCACTGCTGAGGGTTTAACACCCCCCTACGGACTCACTCCTAAGCATTTAAGACTGACAGAATGAGCGTCCATCAATGGTGGTTCTGTAAATACGGAGCTGTTTGCACTGTGGATGGGTTTATTCAGACGTTGGAGAGAAATCAGTCAGTTCAGAAACGTTTGAGTCCTCAAGTGTCGTTGTCGTCGTCCTCCTTGTCCTATTCAAATTTGCATGGGAAAGTCATTTACAATCTGTCCGAAGCAGCATCCTTTGAAACGGCGGTTGACAGCTGTAACAAGTGAGCAAGCTGGTGGGCACTACAGCCTGCTGAGTGATGACTGTTTCTTATTGGCACTTATTGACCAGAATCAAAGCCCCCCTACAGTGTCACAGCACAACTAACTGGATTACAGACACCATCAGGCGGCGCTCCCTCTTCCACAGACCCATCTACCTTATTAAGACCTCAGGGGTGGCCAGATGACCGCTGCGTGACACAGCGGAGGTGCAACGCCAGCAACAAATCAAATGTTTCCAAAAACAGATCACAACAAGCGCGGTGGGCAGACTGCTATTGAGAAGAATTTTATTGACTTGTGATATTAAAGTTTACCTCTAGTTCATAATCTGAGCAAACAACGACAAAATTAGATCTCATTCCGCACGGCTTAGGGGTTTTTCTGTTATCTGTTGTGTTTTAATTACATGACAATTATTTTTTTACCCCTACCTCCACCCTCCACTTCATCAAATTAGCACCTGCATTGGGAACTGCTCCTAATGACCCTGATTTAATGATGATTACAGAAAGCAGGAGTTTCAGCTTTCCGTAAACAAATCCATTCCCGCTCGCTGAATAAATTACAGATGACTGAAATTAATCAAAACACAGACTGGAAGTGGACGAAGAGATGGATTCTTCACAGGCGTTGTCTCATTGCTGGCATCAAGGTGGACCCATGATTTAAAATGTCAGCGTATAAATATTTCTTTATATAACTCCTATGCTGTAAAGTGCTTTTAATGGAGACGGCAGACAGAATGGGGGAGTTTTCTTTGGCCTAATGGTGCATAGCCAAGGCTGAACTTTAGCTCAAGATTACTGGGGCTTTAGCCTTTGGGTTTTTAACATGCTTGGTGTTTGGGGGGTAGCCAGGTGAAAACAGGACAGAGGTACAATTTGGACACTAATTTATACTTCAAATTACTATAAAGATGTTTATTTCTCAGAGATAATTTATAAGCAACTTTTTTAGGATATTAATACTGACATTCGGTCTGAAAAGCTAAAATTGAATTCTCAATCAAATTAATGTCTCTGAGAAAATTTGAAAATTAAAAAGGAATTCACAAATTCACTCCTCCCACCAAGTCATACTAAGAAATCATAAGTTGATCAGAAAATTATTGTGATATCGCAGCAGAATTGAGCCACATGTACCTAGACCTGTCACGATAACAAATTTTGCTGAGCGATTAATTGTCTAAAAAATTATTGCGATAAACGATAATATTGTTTCAAGACCTT
>NW_015114344.1:68752-76700 GCF_001443285.1 Poecilia latipinna | reverse complement strand
CTTTTGACACTGATTTAATGGAAATGACTAATAATGCATGCGATTTCCTGCCATAGATACTCTTTATTTTCAAAAGAACACATAACACTGGAACTGATAAACTAAATTAAACAAAACAGCCAAAGACAAAAATAAAATGGATTCTCAGTCTCCATTAACAAGAAAACGTACTTGAATAAAAACTAAACTACATAAAGCCAAAGTGGAAATAAATACTGCATTCAACCAAGAGTGCAGATTATGAAGTCTGTATACTATATTGCCCTTCAGTAATCACTAGATTTAAATGGAGAAGATGGGCACATCCGACTACCTAATGCAATAGTTCACACTACACGATGTTTTGCCCCTATTTTCCCTTTACAACAATCTTAGAAAGTTGGCCGATCTAAGATTGTCGCCGGTGATTTCGTAACCGATCGTCCTGTTGTGTGATTTAGATCGTCGTGGCCGCTCCGATCTAAATCAAGGGTTTTCCCCGACTGGGAGCTTTAACGCTGAATGTGACAGGTAGCCAATCAGAAAGCCGGATTCTCCTCCTGCTTTCTGAGGGGAAATTACGGAGGGGAATCCCAAACAGCTGACACGGTGCAACCCGAAGTCCAGCGGACATCGGAGATGATATGTGGAAACAACATTAATGTTTATTCAACATTTCGAGAAAGAATATTACAGGCCTTCTAACCACAACTTCCGCCGATCCGCTTCCTGATCTGAACAAAACATTACTCAGAAAACGGCCGCGCCCCCTGGTGGCGAAGCTAAGCACTGCAGCAGTTACCGTCGAAGGAGTAGAGCGCCTTGCAGTGTCCGATGACGGGCAGCGGGTCGTCGTCGTCGAACTCGTCGTCGAACTCGTGCGGGTCGTGGTTGGGTTGGGCCGGCTGCGCGGGGCGGTGCTGCGGCGTGCGATGCGGCGTCTGATGCTCCTGGTTGGTGTCGTCATTGTAGCTGCCCTCAGGGCTGATGGGAAACAAAAAAATTTAATTTAAACAGCAGGAGAGCTGGATAAAAGGAAAAAACAGCTGATCTGGATCAGGGATGTTCTTAAAGGGCCGGTTGTTCCAGGACGTACTGATGAAAAATAGTATTAATAAATAGCTGTGTGTACATTTATAAATACTGAACATCTTTTATTTTATGATTGTTTTTGTGATTTACTTTTGCAATTAAAGTCTTTTTGTGGAGATAAATTAGAAATATTAAATTTTATATAATTTTTTAAACATGTGGTCTGTTTTAAGTTAATATTATGATTTCAATTTATTTAATGTTGTTTTATTGCCTTTACGTTGTTAATGGTCCATCTTAACGCTTGTCCCCACTCAAAAATGCAATAAAAAATATTTAAAAACCTCTACTTTTAATTTAAATGGATTTATTCAAATATTTCTACTAAAATCAAATCCTTCAAATTAAATGCTATAAAAAGGGGGTAAAAATCTTAATTTAATCAAAAGCAGCACATTGGCTCTTTGTTATACTGTCCAGAGTTTCTGGGAACTATTACTGAAACAAATAATCAGATTAATCGATTATTGAAATAATCGTCAACTTGTTTAGTAATCAATTACCAAAAAAATATTTTTTATTTAACAGTTTAAACCTTTTTATACTGTATTAGAAATACATTAAAAGATGCAAAAAATAAATAATTCCCTTCATTTTTCAAAAAAACATTTTATTGCCTACTATGTGACACTTGATCATTTATAGCAAAGGAGGAATCTACAGATACAAATATCCTGACATCAACATGTGAGATCAAGGCTGATCTGGTGATTAGTTCTTGGACTCGTTGATCAAAAATTGGGTAGCAAATGTGCTAAATAGCATTTTTTCTACAGTATTTGAACCGACTGAAGCTAAAACTGCTGCTTAAGGAGTTTCAGTGTAGAACATATACATTTTCTGTTATCTTAAAATGCAAAATGTTTATATTTTTGTACAGTTTTGGTTAATTATTGCTCTGACTTGTTTTCAGCAAATTGCCTGTTTTTTTATTTTGACTTTGTAAACTCCAGATTAATCGATGACTAAGTTAGTTGAGGATTATTTAATTGATTAATGGTGATTAATCAGCCCTCAGAGGTAGGCGGCTGGCTGGTCACCTCTCCCTGCCGTGAGGCGTGTGGTGGTGGTTGTCTGCGCTGTGCCGTCGGTCTCCTCTGGAGCTCTGCTTCCCCTCCACCTCCGACAGCCACGTCTGCACACAGAACCACCAGAATGATTTAGATCAGCTGTTCGTCATATTCCACCATCACAAACAAACAACTGGTCGCAATAAATCAGTTAATAGCACAAAAAATTAAAACGAACTAAGGAATTTTCATTTGTATGATTTATTATTTTTCTCTTTCTACCAAAAACTGGATGATTAAAGTTTTCATTCTTCTCCTCATTTTGAAGGACAGTTTTGTTTATACGGACTTCATAATCCATTTCATCTGTTGTTTTATTTGTCTTGGATATGTAAAAGTATTCCAGCTCCAGTGTTAAATGTTCATTAGAAATTAAAGTTTACTGATTGTTGAGAATGTGTTCTTGCATTATTATTACTGTAATATTACATGAAAATGGTCTCAAAACAACGTTGTTGTTTATTGCAGCACCGATTGCAGTTTTCAGGCCGATCACCAATTACCAATTTTTTAAAAGCCTTCTTATTTTTGCTACCACCAATTTTTTTGTCTGAAATCTGAAATTTTGTCACTAAATATTGCAAGAAAGTGACTTAACAGTGGGTGACTGTTGTTAAGGTTCAGACGTGACCCGGTGGGCCGGTCTGTCAGGCGAACCTCTCGCAGCAGAACAGAGGAGCACAGAGGCTGATTTTAAACGTTTACTGAGGAAGATGAGATCGGTGGATAAGACCAGCTTCACATACAACCATCAGCTGATCATCGATCCTCCAAAATTAAGGAAACCATCCAGCCAGTAAATCGGTGCATCCCTACTTTTAGAAGAATTTATCGTCCAGAAAAAACCGTCAAACCTCGTTTTTGTGGATTTCTGAGCGCAGCTTCTGGATGTTGCAGTTGGTCTCAGAGATTTTGGGCTGCAGGCTGTTGGGGTCGCCCATCTGCGGGTTCTTCTCGTACACGTCCTTCATCTTGTTCAAGGCGTCCCTGACAGAAACGAACAGGTTCAGCAGCCGGACCTGCAGCTCCTCCCGACGCCTTGGCTGGCGACCTCTCACCTCTGATCCGTTTCCTTTTGCAGCTCCCGGTTCAGTTCGTCGATCTTCTGCTGCAGCCGCTTCCTCCTCTGCTCAGGAGGCAAATGGCTGAAATCCTCCAGAGACGGAACCTGCCGATCAGAAAACACCATTAGGACAAATAATTAGAAAACGCTACAGGCAGTGTTAGTGTATACACACAGGAACACGAAGGTCCATTTCCACACTTCTGATACCTGAGGTTTAGTATGAGCCACACAGATACAGAAACACAACAGAATTGACTTAAAATGTAAATTTTTAAAAGACACAGACATAAATGTGTTGTATCTGGTAACTCTGCGCCAGTTCAGCACACTAAAATACACCAATAGTTTCAGAAGTTTGGTTTAAACACGTAAAAATGATTTAATTAGTTCTGTCAGGACAGTTAGGATGTAAAGGGGTGTGCAAACTTTCTGCAACATGGGCCAAAATCATCTGCTGTTTATCTTTTCATGTATGGAGTGCTGAGACTGTCGAGAAGCTTAAATATTTGTGATCCATTTTTATTCTTTGGAGTCTCAAGAAAAAAGACTTTCATATAGTGACACGCTTAGACCAATGTATCATGAAATTAAAGGAAAAGCAGAAAAAATGGTTATTAGCAGGTGAATATTTTGTGTTGAATCTGACATTTTAGTCAGAAGATTTCAATTTGTGTGCCATAGTTTTATCCCAATTGAAAGAAAAGGTAAAAGTTTTTGAAACCAAATTTGTCTCAATTATGGGTCACACTAAATCAATCCAGAGGCGGCAAATGGCCCCCATGCCGCACTTTGGACACCCTTGCTGTAAAGTTTTATAATGCAGGACTCCTTTATAGGTGAATAAAGTATTATTTCTGCAAATTATTGTTTTAGTTTGACACATAAAACACTTTGTGTGCCTGTTTTACAGGGGAACTATTCTAACCTTGGTGCAGCAGCTACTGAATCTCTGGATCTACTGGTGGTGTATCGACACTAACGGAGTTCCTACTGCTGGGTCTCTACTGGGGTTGTGTCGACACTAATGGAGTTCCTACTACTTTACACACTGACTCACCATCTTGGCCGACCACTGAGCGTTAACCGTTAAAGAAAAGAAACATTCTGATTAGTTTTCAGTGAAAAACATGAACAAAAACAAATTAATCGGTTTTGTTCAGATTTGAGCCAGGTTGCTAAATATTCAGAAACTTGAGTTAAAAAAAACATTATTTGCATTTAAAAACATTAAAAAACAACCAAATGATGTAAATAATTTAAAAAGCATTTATTATTAGAGATGTAATAATAATATTTGGGCTGAAATGATTAACAATGATTAATCGATTAATTGAAATAATTGATTAATCGTTAACTAGAGTATACAGACTCAAAGACATGCCATTTTCTACACAGAACTTCCCAAGTGGCTGTTTTAGCTTCAACTGATTAAAATTCTGTTAAAAACAAAAGAAAAAATCTATTATAAGAACTTTTTGCTAATTATTAATTGATTAATCCAAAAAATAATGAATAAATCAGCTGTAATAAGCCGAGCAGAGACGGCTGAGCTCTTCTAGCTGCAGGTTCATCCTTTGCTTTAGCGTTCACTGCATGAATGTTGTTCATTTTGAGGTATAAAAATGTTTCTTATTTAAAAAAAAGGATTATTTGTTTAATTGCATATTTTAATGTAATAAAAACTATTTTTTGCAGCCATGAAAATCATCCAGTCCCAGATTTCTCTTGGCGCCGAGTCTGACTGTTATTCACCAGTTTATGCTGAACCATCTGAGGCTCAGAGCCGTTTTCTCAGCTTTCAGACGTGTTAGCACACACAAACAGAACCGCAGGCTGAAGCCAAACCAACATCTCTAAATTAACGTTTGTTTGTTTATCGCCTCTCCACATGCAGCAGCGAACCAAAAACACAGCAAACATCAACCCAAAAACCAGCAACACACCGTCAGCCACCAGGGATCCGCGGCTCTGATTGGAGCAAACCTCCGTCTTCCAGACAAAATCACACAAAAACAACAAAATGAATCAAAAAGAAAAGAGGAAAACAAGAAAAAACAAGATGTCTGCAAGCTGTTACGTTAGCTGCTGTTTGTCATGTGGGCCAAAATTGTTGAGGCAAAAGTAACCGAAGGCCAAAAAACAAAAATCAGGCAAATACAGAAACCTGATTTTTTTATGGATATTTATTGTAGTTTCAAAACTGTATTGCCATTGTAGATAAATAATAATAATAAAGTAAGTTTCCACTAAAAACTCAGAAACTGGGATTCATCTCAGAAATTTTCTAGAAAAAATGTCAAAAATGTTCAACTTTCAGAATTTTCTGAGTTTCAAAAGTTAAAAATTTTCACCATTTTAAACTCAAAAATGCAAAATTTTATTTCAGAAAATTTCTGATTACTCAACATTTTTTATTTTGGAAATTTGCTACTCTATTTTTTTATTTTTCTTTATATGTACAATGGCCAAAATATGCCTTTGTAAATTTTGCACCTTTTCGGCTCCATTGAACAAATTTATTTCAGTAATAGAAACAGGATTTGGGTCATTTTCTTTCACATCGTCTGTCACAGTTAGTAAAGCTTAATAAATTAAATAAAAACTGATCTGGGTGCATCATAAACATGATTTTACATTTTGTTAAAACTCGGTTATAAAAAGACAAACACTTTCTGTTGTACTTTACATTTTCCATTGTAAGAAAATTACAAATTAAAAGTCTCCAAATTTGCATCATTTTTGAATTACAGATGAGGGCCACACAAAATCAGTACAAGGGCCACAAATGGCCCCCTGGCCGCACTTTGGACACCCCTATATTAAACCGTCATAATCCAGTTTAGGATGTCGCAACATTTGAGACGTTTTATAGAAAATCTGAACCTGTTCTTGCAGACATCCTGAAAAGAAACGATAAATGAAAACAGAAATAAAAACAAACCGGTTTCAAACTCATGGACTCGTCTTGTCTCACCCCTCTCCTCAAACCTCTCATGTTCTGAGGGATTCTGGGTATTGTAGTCTTAATCTCAGACAGATAGTGGCTTACAAGGTCGGAGCCGAAGCGCGACGTGGGGAAGAATTGGGAGACGGACCGCTGATGATGATGATGATGGTGGTGGGAGGAAGAAGGTGGCGGAGGAGGGAGAAAGGATGGGGACTGGACAGGAAGTCAGAATAAAACAGCTGTTAGCTTTAGCTTCCGTTGTTTACATATGTGGGAGTGAGTCGGCCATTTTCATAAAAACACTTCAGAAAGTTTCACTACTCTCTTTATTTTTGGTAAATTTACTCCCTACGCCCGGATTACAACATACATTTTATCAAAGTTTTGGTTATCAAATGTTAAAATGTCTAAAATGCCTCAACATGAATTGTGTTTCTTCAGTAGCTGCGTTTCCATTAGCCATAAAATCCCGTAAATTTGAATTCTGAAAATAAATTTGATTAATAAAAACATACCGATTTTGAAGAAATCTAGCCTTTTCCAATGAAAAGATTTTGCACCAAATCTGCAATAAAAATACTTTTTTCACAATAAACGAGTCGTGATGAACAACAGGATGTTACTACTGGTGGAAACGCCAAAGAAGACAACAGGATGTGATAAGAGGAGGATGATTTTTAATGACTTATCGCACCAAATTTACTCACATGTGATTTTAATTTCATTTCTTATTTAATGGACATACCACAATTACAAAATTGTGTTTTTGTATTAATAAGAATACCTACAAAATTTTGCACACAGTTGTAATGGAAACGCAGCTACTGATCTTAAAGCTGAGACATTTTGAATTGGGAAAATAAATAATTCTCTCTCTGGGTGAAAAGATCAGAATTTTGCCATTCAGACTATGGATGTGGGTTGAATATGGACAAAAAGTTTTAATTCAAATTTGGGTCATATTTCCTAGTTAAAGTAAGGAGAGTTTATAAACCAGAAGACGGAAAAGGCTCCCAAAGAACAACATTTCAGTCCCTCCAGTTTTTCTGAATCTGAGATCACAGAAATTCATGCAAAGTCAACAGATTTTTCACACCAACATCACTGTAAATTTTTTGTGATTCTTTTCCAAAAATGGTCAAAAACATTGGGCTTAAGTGATGCCAACTCCCACCTGCAGGTGGCAGCATTTCCTCTGCTGCCTTTGCCTCAGCAGCTGTCAAATGATCGATGTAGCAATTAACCAAGAAGTTATTTAAAGACAGATGGAAAAGTTTGTGTCTCCAGTAAGTCTGCTTGTTATTTTCTTTATCCCTCTTTTCTTCTACATGTATATTTTGGAAATAGTTTTTAACATATTTCGAAAGTCTCTCCAATGTTTTGATTGCACAAAAAAAATAAAAATAATTCACAAAAAAACTATAGAAAAACCCTGAATGAATAATGAAAGCTCTTGATATCTAATTAGAAATTTCAAAAAACTCAAATCAACTTTAAAAAAAGGAAAATTATTTTTAAAAAATCCCATTGATTTCAAAGTAATTATTTGACCTGATAGCTGATAAATGTACAAAAACAACAGAGATTAAAGGTATCTAATTGTATTTCAGTGTAAGATTATGCTGCTGTACTAAAAACATTGTATTTATTTTAAAACCTTTAGTTTCTTTATCAAGGTTGCTGATAAATATGGAAGGAACTATATATATATATATATATATATATATATATATATATATATATATATATATTATATATAAAATAAATTTTTAAGAGAGATATAATATATATCAG
>NW_015114344.1:57592-65779 GCF_001443285.1 Poecilia latipinna | reverse complement strand
ATATTTTTTTTATAGATCATGCTTATATATATATAAAAAAATATATATATATATATATATATATATATATATATATATATATATATATATATATTAAATATTAAAAATATTTTCAAGTCAGATAAAGTTTAGATCAGGACTGTTTTCCTGTTTGTTTCCGCATTTCTTCTTCTGTGTTTTCCAAGGCTGACTCATTCAGATGGAGCTGAACACCAGCTTCAATCTCAATCCCAGAGAATCGTAATCTGTCCTTAAGGCCGGTCCGAGTGTTGAGCAAACTGCTCCGTGTACACAAACACACACCCCATCTATCAAACACATTGCTGATACCATGAAGCAGCTGATTGGTTAAACATGAACCAACTGCAGGAGGTTAATCAGTGACCAGCGGCGTGCTTTAGCTGAGGGTCAGGGTCCAAAAACGGCAGCAGATTGGAAAGTATGGCTATAAAACCGGAAAAATTATTTAAAGTAACTCCAAAATTGAACAGGAAGTTGGTAAAAGTGGAAGTAAAACAACATTAATGCAACATTTTCTCAAGGAAAACCACTGAGAACAAAACGTAAATAAACAGACCACAGAAATATTGGACAGTTTGACAAACATAGAAACATAAAAGAAGGGAGACGAGTTTTGTTATTTAATCGATCAGATTTAGAATTTTCTGACATATTTAACGTCTTAATGCCTGAATTTACATACAATTAAACAAACAAAACATGTTTTAGCTGTCAACTGTATGTGATTATGAATTTGAACTTTGTACCTACATTAGTGTAAATCTATGATGCTAATTAGAGCTACCAGGAACTTAAGGAATGAAAGAGACTTTTTAATCACAGTATGTATATTTTAAGTTCAGGAAGAACTAAAATATAATAAGAGGAACAATTAAAATATATGCTATGCTCATTTTAAACAGTGCAAAAACACAACAAAATGTATTTCCTGCACAGTCCCATGAGATCCTGGCACCTTTTCTGTTACAAACTGAATTTCAAAATTTTTGAAGAATTGTTTGTTTTCATCCTGCATCGTTTCAAATACAGCTAAATACTTAAAGTTTCTCTTACTGTATAACAAATATCATATTAGGGTTTCTAGTTATGTAAATAACACATTTATTAATCTTTTTTGATACGCAGCCATACTGAATAAATTAGAATATAGCTTGTCAGAGAAAAAGTAACTTTTGAAAATAACCTTTAAGCAGGTGTTAAACATACATTTTTATTAATCCCACATTTCTTCTGTTTTCAAACCAGTTTTCTATTGGTTTGATGTAAAATTATACTTTCATTAAGTGCTACCAGAAAATCATCATGATTAATAGAAATAAAGTGTTTGTTTTAAGTCAGACACTTTGAAAAAAATGTGAATAATTAAAGTATGTCAGCGTACCTTTGGTTTCTTCCCAAACAGCCAGAGTTTATTCTTGCCTTTGCTTATCGTGTGTTTAGCTTCGGAGCGCGGCACCGGAGCCAGCTCTCTCTCGCCTTTCGGCGTGTTGCTGATGGTCCCGTCCGAACCCGTCCTGCTCAAGTTCTGACTGAAGTCCTCAAATGGAAAGTCTCCCGGTGGCTCGAAGCCGGATTTAAACGACTCCACCACGATAGTCGAGTCCTGGGAGGATGGAAAATGGAAACTGAGGGAATACTTTCAACGGGATTGGGTTTTTTGTTTTTTGAAGGTTGATGTTGTCGGTTTCGTACCCGCCGCTCGTCGACGGCTTTGGCAGCAGAAACCATCCCATCCAGACATTTGGTGATGATGGGAATGACTCTCCGCTCGGCCTCCGCGAAGCTTCGATACGTTTCACCGAGTTTTACCGTTCGCCGTTCGTCCATGCCTTGGAGATTCTGCATGCAGAGGAGGAAAAGATGAATGAATAAAACACTTCCAGGCACTTAGTGCCCTTTTATAGCACAACTTCAGGTGTTGTGAAAATGCTGTTTATATAAAATATGACTTAAAAGAAATTTTACTTCCTGATTTAACTCCTTGAAATTGGGCCTCTGTCTCTTTAAGAACTCCTGCTCTTTCTGAAGCTCCGCCAAACTTTGTAAATCAAGTTTAAACTTTTAATAAATCCACAAACTCATTTCAAAACATAAGTGAAGTAGAAGACATAAATAAATAAAACAAACCCAATTCTCTTCACCCACATAAATCTAATGCATCTTTGGAATCTAATTTATCTTTAATTTGAAAAACAAACACTCTTCATGTATATTGAGGCTGAACATGATCAACAAAAAGGTTTTAAAAAGTAATAAACACTTAAAAATACAAAGATAACAAAGGAATTATAAAGTGCGTAAGAATGATTGAATTGTTTTATTTACCTTAAAGATTTGTGGTATGGAGTTATTAAAATGTTTCCACTGCTCTCCGTTGAAGTTCTGCAGCTGAGCAGCATATTCGTTTTTACTCTCGTCCGCCATGTGGGTCCGCATGTAGAGCTGCGCTTTAGCCTGAACAGTTAATCATATAATTATGAAAAATCACACAAGTAATCCACTAAGGCCAACCTAAAGCCTAAAAATTCAGAAAGTGCCGTTCTAAATAATGCAAAATAAATAATAAAGCATTTCAGAGGACAAAGCGTAGAAATAGACTGAATAGATCTGCCCTTACAGATCAGGAACATTGTAATCGAAACCTGATCTAGATTTATTTCAATGCAGACATTGGACCAGTGCGTCTCCAGGTTTGACACTTAAACCTAAAAACTTTCCAGTCCAGTTGAATTGAAACAATGTTGCAAAGAAACGTGGGCTAAACTTTCCAAACTGTGATGTTAAATAATGTTTCTGAAGATGGAACGACACATTACACTTTAAGATAACGATTTAAGAAGAAATAATTTCCTTTTTCCTCTTTAGTTTTCTGCCAAACCACAGAAAGAAGTCAGCATGTACACTGCAAAAACACAAAATATTACCAAGTATTTTTGCTCTAAGTTCTAGTGCAAATATCTTACTACACCTTAGAAAAACAAAACAAACTTATAAGTAACTTTTCAGTAAAATATAGGAGCTTGTTTTAGTCAATAATTCTTTAATACTGATGAAAAAGTTCTAGTCCCGCTGGCATTTTAATTCCAGTGGCACTGTCCCGTTACCTAGCAACCCCAGCCAAGCACAGCCCGTTACCTAGCAACCCCAGCCAAGCACAGCCCGTTACCTAGCAACCAAGTTTCAGTTCCACTGGCAGATTATTTCATTTATAACATGGGAAAATGTCTTGTTGCAAGTGACATAGTCTGCCAAAAGAACAACTACTTTTTCTGCTATTTAAGGAGTTCTTTACTTAAAAAAAACTACCCATCTTTGGAATCTAATTTATCTTTAATTTAAAAAACAAACACTCTTCATGTACACTGAGGCTGAATATGAGCAACAAAAAAAGCTATTTTATCTTGCTGAAAAGTTATTTGTAGGCTAGTTTTGTCTTATTTCAAGAGTACCAAGAAACTAAGCCAAAATTTTCACTAGAAATCAGTGAAAACTTAGGAAAGATTTACCGTAGATAAATGATGTGACGGCTCTGCAGGTGGAAGCAGCTTACCTTCTCCACCTCTGACTTGGTGGCGTTGATGTCGTTATCTAGCCGGTCATAGGTACTCTGCGCTTTCTCTGCTTCTCTGCACTCCCTCTCAAACTTCTTTTTACTCTAAAAGGAAAAAAAGAGCATCCAGATTATTTCAAACACCAAAAATATTCATCGCAGCAGATTTGCATCTGTCTCGCTAAATGAGGCGAGGAAAAATATGTGACTGAATCACGCAGAGATAGTTTACTTCCTGATGCGCCATCTGGATCACATTAGCAGTAAAGCAAACAGCAAATAGTTGAGACATTACAGTCTGGTCACTAGGTGGTCACAGTTAAAGTCACACAGTCTACACACTGAAATGCTCCAAAACATCAAGTTTACACTGCAAAACACTAAATCTTACTAAGTATTGTTAGTAGGCCTGTCGTGATAAACGATAAATCAATTAATCGCACGATAAATTAAACCTATTGACTTAATTTTAATTATCGGCTTTATCGTCTCTTCCTGCCTTTTTTCCTTTCTGTTGATGACACTGAATGAAAACAGGCTCAGCTCCGGTCTCTCCACTGACCCTCCCTTCCTCATTTCCTTAGTCTAATGTCCAGCGCACACGACACGAGTTGTCTGCCGACTGTCGGCCCATTTTCTAAATCTGAGACACATTAACCGACAGAAATCCTAGATATAACGATTCTATCGGTTCATCGTGCCGTGTGGTTTTCAGCCACATGGGCCCAAAATAACGGCTACAAGTCCAGTTAACTAATTTTAAAACCAGGCATTAATCAGTGCTTTACTAGAATCTACCTGTGATGCATGTGGCTAGAATTAGCGTAAAGTCCTGACTGAATGAAAATCATTATAACCTATTTATGTCACGTTAACGAAGAACAGCTGAAAACTTACCGGATTTATCAACTGCGGTAGCAATTTGGCTCCAACTCCTCCCCTTGTCATTTCTATATTCTTTCTCGAAATGTTGAATAAACATTAATGTTGTTTCCACATATCATCTCCGATGTCCGCTGGACTTCGGGTTGCGCCGTGTCAGCTGTTTGGGATTCCCCTCCGTAATTTCCCCTCAGAAAGCAGTAGGAGAATCCGGCATTCTGATTGGCTACCTGTCACGGTCAGCGTTAAGCTCCCAGTCGGGGAAAACCTCTGATTTAGATCGGAGCGGCCACGACGATCTACCGTAACTCACCATACACTGCAGGATGATCGGTTACGAAATCACCAGTGACAATCTTAGATCGACCAACGATCTAAGATTGTCATAAAGAGAAAATAGGGGCAAAAAATCGTGTAGTGTGAACTGTTGCATTAGGGAGTCGGATGGCCCATCTTCTCTATTTAAATCTACTGATTACTGAATGCCAATACAGTATACAGACTTCATAATCTGCACTCTTTTGATTGAATGCAGTATTTATTTTCACTTTGGCTTTATGTTGTTTAGTTTTTATTCAAGTACGTTTTCTGTTAATGGAGACTGAGAATCCATTTTATTTTTGTTTTTGGTTGTTTTGTTTATTTAGTTTATCAGTTCCAGTGTTATGTGTTCTTTTCAAAATAAAGTGCATCTATCTATGGCAGGAAATACCATGCATTATTAGTCATTTCCATTAAATCAGTGCCAAAAGGTCTTGAAACAATATTATCGTTTATCGCAATAATTTTTTAGACAATTAATCGCTCAGCAAAATTTGTTATCGTGACAGGCCTAATGGTTAGTCTATTTTTTTTTTTTTTTAGAAAACTTGAAATAAGCCTAAACTAATAGGGACTTGTTTTAAGTTAATAGGTCCTCAATATTGATAAAAAATAAAAAATAAACTATTTCCGTTAGCAGATTATCTGACTTGAAGCAAGATGTTATTAGTGGAATAATCAGCTGCTAGGACTGATACTTTTAAATTGAAATTGAGGACTTATCAACTTAAAACAATCTCTTACATCTTATGTGTAAGTTAGTTTTGTCTTATCTCAAGTGTACTGAAAAACTAGGCTAAAGATACTTGGTAAGGTTTTGTGTTTTTGCAGTGCAGTAATACAGTTGAGAGCTTCAGATCTGCACTGATATCTTTGTCTTTTTCCTGGAAACTGTCCTTGCCAAGAAGGGAACAAAAATGATGCTACAATTTCGGAATATGATAAAAAATAATTAAAGCCACAGTTTGTACTATTTAGCACGGAGCCAGCTTCTTAAAACAGATTTAAATGGAAGAAATGTTTTTGTTTTCTGTCCAAAATGGGTAAAAAGATCAGTGGGGACTCAGTTTATCCTTCGGCTAACTGTTAGCATTTCTTTCATTCCTTCCTGGTGTCAGTTAGTGCCGCTGCTCGTCCCTGACAGAAAGTGTTTACCATAAACACGTTTTCTCTCCCAACCCCCAGACTTACATTGTCCATCTGTTTCCAGCAGTGATCCAAAAACTGCTGAGCCTTCCTTCCTTCCTGTAGGTGCTGCTCATTTCCACACAGAAACAAGAAACACATAAATAAGCAGACCACAGAAATATTGGACAACGTGACAAAGCAACATGAAAGTAGGCGGCGGGTTTTCTTATTTCAGCAGGTAACTGCCGTTTTCTAACATATTTAACATCTTCATGCCACAAAAATGTATGTTTTTGCTGTTAATCATATGTGAAACTACTTAGAGATTAGAAATTTGAATTTTGTACCTACATTAGTGTTAATTTAGGTATGATGCTAATTAGAGCTACTAGGAACTTAAGGAATGAAAGAGACTTTTTAATTACAGTGTGTCTATTTTAAGTCTAAGAAAACTTCGAAACAATTAAAATATTAATATAGAAAACATTAGGAAGCCAAATTATATGTTTTATTGCAAAATGTGGTAGTGTGGTAATATAATTATCATTATATCACTTGAAAATGGCCTCAAAATAACAATATTATAATTTTTAGTGATAACATCTGAGGTAATTTATCATCCAGGAAAATTTATTGTGACAGACCTACTAATAAAATGGATTATATGGTTTACTAAATCAATACTGATGTTCTTCTAATTCAGTTCAGTTTCATTCAGAAATATTTCAAAGTTTTATACTTTGCTTTATCATGAAACCTCAAGTCTAATATGCATATAAAACCAATGAAAACCAAACTTTAATATGAAATAAAACATGATAAATTATGGTTCAAAACAACTAGAGGCCACTATTCTCCCAAAACACATCAACATTTCCATTTTTCCAGCAGCAGATGGTAGAAACAAGACGACAGATGGATAACATCATATGCAACAGATTATTCCTCAGAAAACAAGCGACGCAGAGGAGAGGAGCGAAACATCTGCTTTCAGGACGGCGATGTTGGGAGCCGTGACAGCACTCACGTGTTTCCGCTCGGCCTTCAGCTCCTGGCTGTACCTCATCAGCTCGTTGTAAACCTTGTGGGACATTTCCTCCGCCACCACCTCCCTCTGGCCGGCGTAGTCGTTCAGCTCGCCCAGAATGGAGTAGAACGACAGACACGATGTGAACCTACATGAAATATTAATTTAAAGAGTTTAAAGATCACTGTGAATTTAGCTGGAAAGACTTTAATGCAGCAAAACAGATTCCAGCTGAGACAGAACTGCAAAAACACTGAATTTTATCAAGTATTTTGTCTAGTTTCTAATGAAAAGGTCTTGGTACGCTTTGAGACAAAACAACTAAAAGTAACTTCTCAGCAAGATAAATAAGCTAGTTTTAGGTAAATAATTCTTTAATATATGTATTTTAAAAAATAACTAATACTAGCTACTACAGTTTGTATCTTTATTCAAAAACTATTGATTTAAAACAAGTTTATTTATCTTACTGAGAAGCTACTTTAAGGTTATTTTGTCTTAATTCAAGTGTATTAAGATATTTGTATTGGAAACTAAACAAAAAATAACTGAAAAGCAACTTTTCAGCAGGAGAAATAAGCTTGTTTACAACAATTCTTGAATAAAATTTTTAAAAGTGCTAGATCCTCTGGCAGATTGTTGTTTGTTATCTTGCTGAAAAGTTACTATAACATATTTTTTGTCTTCATGGAAGTGTATTAAAATATTTGCACTAGAAACTAGACAAAAATACATACATGTTTTCAAAAATTACCCTGAATTTGGTTCAGTAACAACTTTTTCTTGGTAAAAAAAAAATAATAAAGCAACAAAACTGGTGGATTCCAGAAAGTTCATCTTAGAAAGCTGCAAAAACGCAAAATATTACTAAATATTTGAACTTAAATGTCACTTCACAGCAAGATAAACAAGCTTGTTTTTACAACAATAATTCTTGAATATATATTATTAAAAGAACTAGTTCCACTGGCAGATGTTTCCACTTATGAGACATTTTTACTGTTTTGAGTGAGAAAAATCTGCCAGTGGAACCAGCACTGTGTCTATTCAGGAATTGTTGCCTGAAAACAACCTAATTTATCCTGCTGAGAAGTTACTTTTGAGTTACTTTTTATCTTAATTCTTGTGTAATAAGATATTTACACTAGAAACTAGACAGAAACACTTAAAAGTAACTCCTCAGAAATATAAATAAGCTTGTTTTCAGTCAATAAATCTCGACGACAGATATAAAACAGTACCAGCTCCAATGGCAGAT